>NW_027189484.1:104765-173349 GCF_040958095.1 Procambarus clarkii
AGTTTGAAAATTACGAATTTTATACCGAAAATAAGCCAATTACTGAGAGCGGCGATGGGTCACAGTTTGCCCAAACCCACCCTGCAGTTTTGAAAATATCCCAAACATCCCAAATTCGACTCTTGAACCATATTTTGGAGCTAAATTCTGGCTCCCTGCACGTATTCGCATTTTGAAATTACAACTTTTAATACCGAAAATATGCCAATTACTGAAAGCGTCGATGGGTCACATTTTGCCCGAGCCCTCTCTGCAGTTATCAAAATATCCCAAAACGTCCCAAATTCGACGCTTGAGCCATATTTTGGAGCCAGATTCTAGCTCTCGGCACGTTTTAGCAGTTTGAAATTACGAATTTTATACCGCAAATATGCCAATTACTGAGAGCGGCGATGGTCACAGTTTGCCCAAATTCACCCTGCAGTTTTGAAAATATCTCAAACATCCCAAATTCGGCTCTTGAGCCATATATTGGAACCAAACTCTGTCTCACTGCACGTATTCCGCAGTTTGAAATTACGACTTTTTGTACCGAATATATGCCAATTCCTGGGATCAGCGATGGGTCACATTTTGCCCAAACTCTCCCTGCAGTTTCAAAAAATATCACAAACATCCCAAATTCGACGCTTGAACCATATTTTGTAGATAAATTATGGCTCTTTGCACGTATTCGCAGTTTGAAATTACGACTTTTTATACCAAAATATGCCAATTACTGAACGCCCCGATGAGTCACATTTTGCCCAAACCCTCCCTGCAGTTTTCAAAATATCCCAAACATCCCAAATTCGACGCTTGGGCCATATTAAGGAGCCAAATTCTGGCTCTCTGCTTGTAGAGAGCCAGAACTGGCATATTTTCGGTATAAAAAGTCGTAATTTCATACTGCGAATACGTGCAGAAAGCCAGAATTTGACTCCAAGTTATGCCTCAAGGGTCGTATTTGGGATGTTTGGGATATTTTTAAAACTGCAGGGGGGTTTGGGCAAAATGTGACCAATCGCTGCTCTCAGTATTTGGCATATTTTCGGTATAAAAAGTAGTAATTTCAAACTGCGAATACGTGCAGAGAGCCGGAATTTGGCTCCAAAATATGGTTCAAGAGTCAAATTTGGGATGTTTCTGATATTTTCAAAACTGCAGGGAGGGTTTGGGGAAAATGTGACCCATCGCTGATCCCAGTAATTGGCATATATTCGGTATAAAAGTCATCATTTCAAACTGCGAATACGTGCAGAGAGCGAGAATTTGGCTCCAAAATATTGCTCAAGCGTCAAATTTGGTATGTTTGGGATATTTTGACAACTGCAGAGGGGGTTTGGGCAAAATATGACCCATCGCTGATCCCAGTAATTGGCATATATTCGGTATAGAAAGTCGTAATTTCAAACTGCGAATACGTGCAGAGAGCCAGAGTTTGGTTCCAAAATATAGCTCAAGAGTCGAATTTGGGATGTTTGAGATATTTTCAAAAATGCAGGGTGAATTTGGGCAAACTGTGACCCATCGCCGCTCTCAGTAATAGGCATATTTTCGGTATAAAATTCTTAATTTCAAACTGCGATAACGTGCCGAGAGCCAGAATTTGGCTCCTAAATATGGATCAAGCGTCGAATTTGGGACGTTTGGGATATTTTGAAAACTGCAGAGAGGTCTTGGGCAAAATGTGATCCATCTCTGTTTTCAGTAACTGGCATATTTTCGGTATAAAAAGTCGTAATTTCATACTGCGAATACGTGCAGAAAGCCAGAACTTGACTCCAAGTTATGCAGAAAGCCAGAAATTGGTTCCAAAATATTCTTCAAGGGTCGTATTTGGGATGTTTGGGATATTTCGAAAACTGGAGAGGGGTTTGGGCAAAATGTGACCCATCGCCGCTTACAGTAATTGGTATATTTTCGGTATAAAAAGTCGTAATTTCAAACTTCGAATACATGCAGAGAGCCAGAATTTGGCGCCAAAATATGGTTCAAGCGTCGAATTTGGGATGTTTGTGATATTGTTAAAAACTGCAGGGAGGGTTTGTTCAAAATGTGACCCATCGTTGTTCCCAGTAATTGGCATATATTCGGTATAAAAAGTCGTAATTTCAAACTGCGAATACGTGCAGAGAGCCAAAATTTGGCTCCAAAATATTGCTCAATAGTCGAATTTGGGATGTTTGGGATATTTGAAAACTGCAGGGAGGGTTTAGGCAAAATATGACTCATCGGCCCGTTCAGTAATTGGCATATTTTCGGTATAAAAAAGTCGTAATTTCAAACTTCGAATACATGCAGAGAGCCAGAATTTGGCGCCAAAATATGGCTCAAGCGTCGAACTTGGGATGTTTGGGATATTTTCAAAACTGCTAGGTGGGTTTGGGCAAACTGTGACCCATCGTTGCTCTCAGTAATTGTCATATTTTCGGTGTAAAATTCGTAATTTCAAACTGCGAATACATGAAGAGAGCCAGAATTTGGCTCCTTAATATGGCTCAAGCGTCGAATTTGGGATGTTTGGGACATTTTGAAAACTTCAGGGAGGTTTTGGGCAAAATGTGATCCATCGCCGCTTTCAGTAATTGGCATTTTTTTCTGTATAAAAAGTCGTAATTTCATACTGCGAATACGTGCAGAAAGCCAGAATTTGACTCCAAGTTATACCTCAAGGGTCGTATTTGGGATGTTTGGGATATTTTTAAAACTGCAAGGGGGTTTGGGCAAATGTGACCCATCGCTGCTTTCAGTATTTGGCATATTTTCGGTATAAAAAGTAGTAATTTCAAAAAGCGATTACGTGCAGAGAGCCAGAACTTGGCTCCAAAATATTGCTTAAGCGTCAAATTTGGGATGTTTGGGATATTTTGAAAACTGCCGGGAGGGTTTGGGCAAAATGTGACTCATCGGGGCGTTAAGTAATTGGCATATTTTGGTATAAAAAGTCGTAATTTCAAACTGCGAATACGTGCAAAGAGCCAGAATTTGGCTACAAAATATGGTTCAAGCGTCGAATTTGGGATGTTCGTTATATTTTTAAAACTACAGAGAGGGTTTGGGCAAAATGAGACCCATCGCTGATCCCAGGAATTGGCATATATTCGGTAAAAAAAAGTCGTAATTTCAAACTGCGAATACGTGCAGAGAGCCAGAGTTTGGTTCCAAAATACGGCTCAAGAGTCGAATTTGGGATGTTTGAGATATTTGAAAAACTGCAGAGAGGGCTCGGGCAAAATGTGATCCATCGCCGCTTTCAGTAACTGGCATATTTTCGGTATAAAAAGTCGTAATATCAAACTGCGAATACGTGCAGAGAGCCAGAATTTCGCGCCAAAATATGGTTCAAGTGTGTAATTTGGGATGTTTGGGATATTTTGAAAACTGCAGGGAGGACTTGGGCAAAATTTGACTCATCAGCGCGCTCAGTAATTGGCATATTTTCGGTATATAAATTCGTAATTTCCAAAAGCGATTACGTGCAGAGATCCAGAACTTGGCTCCAAAATATGGCTCAAGCGTCGAATTTGGGATGTCTGGGATATTTTCAAAACTGCAGGGTGGGTTTGGGCAAACAGTGACCCATCGCCGCTCTCAGTAATTGGCATATTTTCGGTATAAAATTTGTAATTTCAAACTGCGAATACATCCAAAGAGCCAGAATTTGGCTTCTTAATATGGCCCAAGCGTCGAATTTGGGATGTTTGGGATATTTTGAAAACTGCAGGGAGGATTTGGGCAAAATGTGATCCATCGCCGCTTTAAAGTAATTGGCATTTTTTCTGTATAAAAAGTCGTAATTTCAAACTGCGAAAACGTGCAGAAAGCCAGAATTTGGCTCCAAAATATGGTTCAAGAGTAGAATTTGGGATGTTGTGATATTTTTAAAACTGCAGGGAGTGTTTGGGCAAAATGTGACACATCGCTGATCCCAGTAATTGGCATATATTCGGTATAAAAAAGTCGTAATTTCAAACTGCGAATACGTGCAGAGAGCGAGAATGTGGCTCCAAAATATTGCTCAAGCGTCAAATTTGGGATGTTTGTGATATTTTTAAACTGCTGGGAGGTTTTGAGCAAACTGTGACCCATCGCCGCTCTCAGTAATTGGCATATTTTCGGTATAAAATTCGTAATTTCAAACTGCAAATACATGCAGAGAGCCAGAATTTGGCTCCTTAATATGGCCCAAGCGTCGAATTTGAGATGTTTGGGATATTTTGAAAACTGCAGGGAGGATTCGGGCAAAATGTGATCCATCGCCGCTTTCAGTAATTGGCATTTTTTCTGTATAAAAAGTCGTAATTTCAAACTGCGAATACGTGCAGAAAGCCAGAATTTGGCTCGAAAATATGGTTCAAGAGTAGAATTTGGGATGTTTGTGATATTTTTAAAACTGCAGGGAGGGTTTGGGCAAAATGTGACACATCGCTGATCCCAGGAATTGGCATATATTCGGTAAAAAAAAAGTCGTAATTTCAAACTGCGAATACGTGCAGAGAGCCAGAGTTTGGTTCCAAAATACGGCTCAAGAGTCGAATTTGGGATGTTTGAGATATTTTGAAAACTGCAGAGAGGGCTCGGGCAAAATGTGATCCATCGCCGCTTTCAGTAACTGGCATATTTTCGGTATAAAAAGTCGTAATATCAAACTGCGAATACGTGCAGAGAGCCAGAATTTCGCGCCAAAATATGGCTCAAGCGTCGAACTTGTGATGTTTGGGATATTTTCAAAACTGCAGGGTGGGGTTGGGAAAACTGTGACCCATCGCTGATCCCAGTAATTGGCATATATTCGGTATAAAAAGTCATAATTTCAAACTGCGAATACTTGCAGAGAGCGAGAATTTTGTTCCAAAATGTTGCTCAAGCGTCAAATTTGGGATGTTTTGGATATTTTGAAAACTGCAGGGAGGGTTTGGGCAAAATGTGACTCATCGGCGCGTTCAGTAAATTGGCATATTTTGGTATAAAAAGTCGTAATTTCAAACTGCGAATAGGTGCAGTGAGACAGAATTTGGCGCCAAAATATGGCTCAAGAGTCGAATTTGGGACGTTTGGGATATTTGGAAAACTGCAGGGAGGGCTTGGGCAAAATGTGATCCATCGCTGCTTTCAGTAACCGGCATATTTTCGGTATAAAAAGTCGTAATTTCAAACTGCGAATACGTGTCGAAGAGCCAGAATATGCTCCAAAATATGGTTCAAGTGTCTAATTTGGGATGTTTGGGATATTTGAAAACTGCAGGGAGGACTTGGGCAAAATTTGACTCATCAGCGCGCTCAGTAATTGGCATATTTTCGGTATATAAATTCGTAATTTCCAAAAGCGATTACGTGCAGAGATCCAGAACTTGGCTCCAAAATATGGCTCAAGCGTCGAATTTGGGATGTCTGGGATATTTTCAAAACTGCAGGGTGGGTTTGGGCAAACAGTGACCCATCGCCGCTCTCAGTAATTGGCATATTTTCGGTATAAAATTTGTAATTTCAAACTGCGAATACATCCAAAGAGCCAGAATTTGGCTTCTTAATATGGCCCAAGCGTCGAATTTGGATGTTTGGGATATTTTGAAAACTGCAGGGAGGATTTGGGCAAAATGTGATCCATCGCCGCTTTAAGTAATTGGCATTTTTTCTGTATAAAATGTCGTAATTTCAAACTGCGAAAACGTGCAGAAAGCCAGAATTTGGCTCCAAAATATGGTTCAAGAGTAGAATTTGGGATGTTTGTGATATTTTTAAACTGCAGGGAGTGTTTGGGCAAAATGTGACACATCGCTGATCCCAGTAATTGGCAATATATTCGGTATAAAAGTCGTAATTTCAAACTGCGAATACGTGCAGAGAGCGAGAATTTGGCTCCAAAATATTGCTCAAGCGTCAAATTTGGGAGGTTTGTGATATTTTTAAAACTGCTGGGAGGTTTTGAGCAAACTGTGACCCATCGCCGCTCTCAGTAATTGGCATATTTTCGGTATAAAATTCGTAATTTCAAACTGCAAATACATGCAGAGAGCCAGAATTTGGCTCCTTAATATGGCCCAAGCGTCGAATTTGAGATGTTTGGATATTTTGAAAACTGCAGGGAGGATTCGGGCAAAATGTGATCCATCGCCGCTTTCAGTAATTGGCATTTTTTCTGTATAAAAAGTCGTAATTTCAAACTGCGAATACGTGCAGAAAAGCCAGAATTTGGCTCGAAAATATGGTTCAAGAGTAGAATTTGGGATGTTTGTGATATTTTTAAAACTGCAGGGAGGGTTTGGGCAAAATGTGACACATCGCTGATCCCAGTAATTGGCATATATTCGGTATAAAAAGTCGTAATTTCAAACTGCGAATACGTGCAGAGAGCGAGAATTTGGCTCCAAAATATTGCTCAAGCGGTCAAATTTGGGATGTTTGAGATATTTTGAAAACTACAGGGAGGGTTTGGGCAAAATGTGACCCATCGCTGATCCCAGTAATTGGCATATATTCGGTATAAAAGTCGTAATTTCAAACTGCGAATACGTGCAGAGAGCCAGAATTTGGCTCCAAAATATTGTTCAATAGTTGAATTTGGGATGTTTGGGATATTTTGAAAACTGCAGGGAGGGTTTGGGCAAAATGTGACTCATCGGCGCGTTCAGTAATTGGCATATTTTCGATATAAAAAGTCGTAATTTCAAACTGCGAATACATGCAGAGAGCCAGAATTTGTCGCCAAAAACATGGCTCAAGCGTCGAACTTGGGATGTTTAGGATATTTTCAAAACTGCAGGGTGGGTTTGGGCAAACTGTGACCCATCGCCGCTCTCTGTAATTGGCATATTTTCGGTATAAAATTCGTAATTTCAAACTGCGAATACATGCAGAGAGCCAGAATTTGGCTCCTTAATATGGCCCAAGCGTCGAATTTGGGATGTTTGGGATATTTTGAAAACTTCAGGGAGGTTTTGCGCAAAATGTGATCCATCGCCGCTCTCAGTAATTGGCATTTTTTCTGTATAAAAAGTCGTAATATCAAACTGCGAATACGTGCAGAGAGCCAGAATTTGGCTCCAAAATATGGTTCAAGCGTCCGATTTTGGGATGTTTGTGATATTTTTAAAACTGGAGGGAGGGTTTGGGCAAAATGTGACCCATCGCTGATCCCAGTAATTGGCATATATTCGGTATAAAAAGTCGTAATTTCAAACTGCGAATACGTGCAAAGAGCCAGAATTTGGCTACAAAATATTGTTCAATCGTCGAATTTGGGATGTTTGTAATAATTTTAAAACTGCAGGGAGGGTTTGGGCAAAATGTGACCCATCGCTGATCCCAGGAATTGGCATATATTCGGTATAAAAAGTCGTAATTTCAAACTGCGAATACGTGCAGAGAGCCAGAATTTGGCTCCAAATTATTGCTCAATAGTCGAATTTGGGATGTTTGGGATATTTTGAAAACTGCAGAGAGGGCTCGGGCAAATGTGATCCATCGCCGCTTTCAGTAATTGGAATATTTTCGGTATAAAAAGTCGTTATTTCATACTGCGAATACGTGCAGAGAGCCAGAAATTGGCTCCAAAATATTCCTCAAGGGTCGTATTTGAGATGTTTGGGATATTTCGAAAACTGCAGAGGGGTTTGGACAAAGTGTGACCCATTGACGCTTTCAGTAATTGGTATATTTGCGGTATAAAATTCGTAATTTCAAACTGCGAATAAGTGAAGAGAGCCAGAATTTGGTTCCAAAATATGGTTCAAGGGTAGAATTTGGGATGTTTGGGATATTTTGAAAAACTGCAGAGAGGGTTTGGGCAAAATGTGATCCATCGCCGCTCTCAGTAATTGGCATTTTTTCTGTATAAAAAGTCGTAATATGAAACTGCGAATACGTGCAGGGAGCCAAAATTTGGTTCCAAAATATGGTTCAAGCGTCGAATTTGGGATGTTTGTGATATTTTTAAAACTGCAGGGAGCGTTTGGGCAAATGTGACCCATCGCTGATCCCAGTAATTGGCTTATATTCGGTATAAAAGTCGTAATTTCAAACTGCGAATACGTGCAAAGAGCCCAGAATTTAGCGCCAAAATATGGCTCAAGCGTCGAACTTGTGAAGTTTGGGATATTTTCAAAACTGCAGGGTGGGGTTTGGGAAAACTGTGACCCATCGCCGCTCTAGAGTAATTGGCATATTTTCGGTATAAAATTCGTAATTTCAAACTGCGAATACATGCAGAGAGCCAGAATTTGACTCCTTAATATGGCTCAAGCGTCGAATTTGGGATGTTTGGGATATTTTGAAAACTTCAGGGAGGTTTTGGGCAAAATGTGATCCATCGCCGCTTTCAGTAATTGGCATTTTTTCTGTATAAAAAGTCGTAATTTCAAACTGCGAATACGTGCAGGGAGTCAGAATTTGGCTCCAAAATACGGTTTCAAGAGTCGAATTTGGGATGTTTCTGATATTTTCAAAACTGCAGGGAGGGTTTGGGCAAAATGTGACCCATCGCTGATCCCAGTAATTGGCATATATTCGGTCTAAAAAGTTACAATTTCAAACTGCGAATACTTGCAGAGAGCGAGAATTTTGTTCCAAAATATTGCTCAAGCGTCAAATTTGGGATGTTTTGGATATTTTGAAAACTGCAGGGAGGGTTTGGGCAAAATGTGACTCATCGGCGCGTTCAGTAATTGGCATATTTTGGTATAAAAAGTCGTAATTTCAAACTGCGAATAGGTGCAGAGAGACAGAATTTGGCGCCAAAATATGGCTCAAGAGTCGAATTTGGGGACGTTTGGGGATATTTGGAAAACTGCAGCGAGGGCTTGGGCAAAATGTGATCCATCGCTGCTTTCAGTAACCGGCATATTTCGGTATAAAATGTCGTAATTTCAAACTGCGAATACGTGTCGAGAGCCAGAATTTGGCTCCAAAATATGGTTCAAGTGTCTAATTTGGGATGTTTGGGATATTTTGAAAACTGCAGGGAGGACTTGGGCAAAATTTGACTCATCAGCCCGCTCAATAATTGGCATATTTTCGGTATATAAATTCGTAATTTCCAAAAGCGATTACGTGCAGAGAGCCAGAACTTGGCTCCAAAATATGGCTCAAGCGTCGAATTTGGGATGTTTGGGATATTTTCAAAACTGCAGGGTGGGTTTGGGCAAACAGTGACCCATCGCCGCTCTCAGTAATTGGCATATTTTCGGTATAATATTTGTAATTTTCAAACTGCGAATACATCCAGAGAGCCAGAATTTGGCTCCTCAATATGGCCCAAGCGTCGAATTTGGGATGTTTGGGATATTTTGAAAACTGCAGGGAGGATTTGGGCAAATGTGATCCATCGCCGCTTTCAGTAATTGGCATTTTTTCTGTATAAAAATTCGTAATTTCAAACTGCGAATACGTGCAGAAAGCCAGAATTTGGCTCGAAAATATGGTTCAAGAGTAGAAATTGGGATGTTTGTGATATTTTTAAAACTGCAGGGAGGGTTTGGGCAAAATGTGACACATCGCTGATCCCAGTAATTGGCATATATTCGGTATAAAAAGTCGTAATTTCAAACTGCGAATACGTGCAGAGAGCGAGAATTTGGCTCCAAAATATTGTTCAAGCGTCAAATTTGGGATGTTTGTGATATTTTTAAAACTGCAGGGAGGGTTTGGGCAAAATGTGACCCATCGCTGATCCCAGTAATTGGCATATATTCGGTATAAAAAAGTTACAATTTCAAACTGCGAATACTTGCAGAGAGCGAGAATTTTGTTCCAAAATATTGCTCAAGCGTCAAATTTGGGATGTTTTGGATATTTTGAAAACTGCAGGGAGGGTTTGGGCAAAAATGTGACTCATCGGCGCGTTCAGTAATTGGCATATTTTGGTATAAAAAGTCGTAATTAAAACTGCGAATAGGTGCAGAGAGACAGAATTTGGCGCCAAAATATGGGTCAAGAGTCGAATTTGGGACGTTTGGGATATTTGGATAACTGCAGGGAGGGCTTGGGCAAAATGTGATCCATCGGTGCTTTCAGTAACCGGCATATTTTCGGTATAAAAAGTCGTAATTTCAAACTGCGAATACGTGTCGAGAGCCAGAATTTGGCTCCAAAATATGGTTCAAGTGTCTAATTTGGGATGTTTGGGATATTTTGAAAACTGCAGGGAGGACTTGGGCAAAATTTGACTCATCCGCGCGCTCAGTAATTGGCATATTTTCGGTATATAAATTCGTAATTTCCAAAAGCGATTACGTGCAGAAAGCCAGAACTTGGCTCCAAAATATGGCTCAAGCGTCGAATTTGGGATGTTTGGGATATTTTCAAAACTGCAGGGTGGGTTTGGGCAAACAGTGACCCATCGCCGCTCTCAGTAATTGGAATATTTTCGGTATAATATTTGTAATTTCAAACTGCGAATACATCCAGAGAGCCAGAATTTGGCTCCTCAATATGGCCCAAGCGTCGAATTTGGGATGTTTGGGATATTTTGAAAACTGCAGGGAGGATTTGGGCAAAATGTGATCCATCGCCGCTTTCAGTAATTGGCATTTTTTCTGTATAAAAAGTCGTAATTTCAAACTGCGAATACGTGCAAAAAGCCAGAATTTGGCTCGAAAATATGGTTCAAGAGTAGAATTTGGGATGTTTGTGATATTTTTAAAACTGCAGGGAGGGTTTGGGCAAAATGTGACCCATCGCTGATCCCAGTAATTGGCATATATTCGGTATAAAAGTCGTAATTTCAAACTGCGAATACGTGCAGAGAGCCAGAATTTGGCTCCAAAATATTGCTCAATAGTCGAATTTGGGATGTTTGGGATATTTTGAAAACTGCAGGGAGGGATTGGGCAAAATGTGACTCATCGGCGCGCTTAGTAATTGGCATGTTTTCGATATAAAAAGTCGTAATTTCAAACTGCGAATACGTGCAGAGAGCCAGAATTTGGCGCCAAAACATGGCTCAAGCGTCGAACTTGGGATGTTTAGGATATTTTCAAAACTGCAGGGTGGGTTTGGGCAAACTATGACCCATCGCCGCTCTCAGTAATTGGCATATTTTCGGTATAAAATTCGTAATTTCAAACTGCGAATACACGCAGAGAGCCAGAATTTTACTCCTTAATATGGCTCAAGCGTCGAATTTGGGATGTTTGGGATATTTTGAAAACTTCAGGGAGGTTTTGGGCAAAATGTGATCCATCGCCGCTTTCAGTAATTGGCATTTTTTCTGTATAAAAATTCGTAATTTCAAACTGCGAATACGTGCAGGGAGTCAGAATTTGGCTCCAAAATATGGTTCAAGAGTCGAATTTGGGATGTTTCTGATATTTTCAAGACTGCAGGGAGGGTTTGGGCAAAATGTGACCCATCGCTGATCCCAGTAATTGGCATATATTCGGTATAAAAAGTTACAATTTCAAACTGCGAATACTTGCAGAGAGCGAGAATTTTGTTCCAAAATATTGCTCAAGCGTCAAATTTGGGATGTTTTGGATATTTTGAAAACTGCCGGGAGGGTTTGGGCAAAATGTGACTCATCGGCGCGTTCAGTAATTGGCATATTTTGGTATAAAAAGTCGTAATTTCAAACTGCGAATAGGTGCAGAGAGACAGAATTTGGCGCCAAAATATGGCTCAAGATTCGAATTTGGGACGTTTGGGATATTTGGAAAACTGCAGGGAGGGCTTGGGCAAAATGTGATCCATCGCTGCTTTCAGTAACCGGCATATTTTCGGTATAAAAAGTCGTAATTTCAAACTGCGAATACGTGTCGAGAGCCAGAATTTGGCTCCAAAATATGGTTCAAGTGTCTAATTTGGGATGTTTGGGATATTTTGAAAACTGCAGGGAGGACTTGGGCAAAATTTGACTCATCGGCGCGCTCAGTAATTGGCATATTTTCGGTATATAAATTCGTAATTTCCAAAAGCGATTACGTGCAGAGAGCCAGAACTTGGCTCCAAAATATGGCTCAAGCGTCGAATTTGGGATGTTGGGATATTTTCAAAACTGCAGGGTGGGTTTGGGCAAACAGTGACCCATCGCCGCTCTCAGTAATTGGCATATTTTCGGTATAATATTTGTAATTTCAAACTGCGAATACATCCAGAGAGCCAGAATTTGGCTCCTCAATATGACCCAAGCGTCGAATTTGGGATGTTTGGGATATTTTGAAAACTGCAGGGAGGATTTGGGCAAAATGTGATCCATCGCCGCTTTCAGTAATTGGCATTTTTTCTGTATAAAAATTCGTAATTTCAAACTGCGAATACGTGCAGAAAGCCAGAATTTGGCTCGAAAATATGGTTCAAGAGTAGAATTTGGGATGTTTGTGATATTTTTAAAACTGCAGGGAGGGTTTGGGCAAAATGTGACACATCGCTGATCCCAGAAATTGGCATATATTCGGTATAAAAAGTCGTATTTCAAACTGCGAATACGTGCAGAGAGCGAGAATTTGGCTCCAAAATATTGTTCAAGCGTCAAATTTGGGATGTTTGTGATATTTTTAAAACTGCAGGGAGGGTTTGGGCAAAATGTGACCCATCGCTGATCCCAGTAATTGGCATATATTCGGTATAAAATTCGTAATTTCAAACTGCGAATACGTGCAGAGAGCCAGAATTTGGCTCCAAATTATTGCTCAATAGTCGAATTTGGGATGTTTGGGATATTTTGAAAACTGCAGGGAGGGTTTGGGCAAAATGTGACTCATCGGCGCGTTCAGTAATTGGCATGTTTTCGATATAAAAAGTCGTAATTTCAAACTGCGAATACGTGCAGAGAGCCACAATTTGGCGCCAAAACATGGCTCAAGCGTCGAACTTGGGATGTTTAGGATATTTTCAAAACTGCAGGGTGGGTTTGGGCAGACTGTGACCCATCACCTCTCTCAGTAATTGGCATATTTTCGGAATAAAATTCTTAATTTCAAACTGCGAAAACGTGCCGAGAGCCAGAATTTGGCTCCAAAATATGGTTCAAGTGTCTAATTTGGGATGTTTGGGAAATTTTGAAAACTGCAGGGAGGACTTGGGCAAAATTTGACTCATCGGCGCGCTCAGTAATTGGCATATTTTCGGTATATAAATTCGTAATTTCCAAAAGCGATTACGTGCAGAGAGCCAGAACTTGGCTCCAAAATCTGGCTCAAGCGTCGAATTTGGGATGTTTGGGATATTTTCAAAACTGCAGGGTGGGTTTGGGCAAACAGTGACCCATCGCCGCTCTCAGTAATTGGCATATTTTCAGTATAATATTTGTAATTTCAAACTGCGAATACATCCAGAGAGCCAGAATTTGGCTCCTCAATATGGCCCAAGCGTCGAATTTGGGATGTTTGGGATATTTTGAAAACTGCAGGGAGGATTTGGGCAAAATGTGATCCATCGCCGCCTTCAGTAATTGGCATTTTTTCTGTATAAAAAGTCGTAATTTCAAACTGCGAATACGTGCAGCAAGCCAGAATTTGGCTCGAAAATATGGTTCAAGAGTAGAATTTGGGATGTTTGTGATATTTTTAAAACTGCAGGGAGGGTTTGGGCAAAATGTGACACATCGCTGATCCCAGTAATTGGCATATATTCGGTATAAAAAGTCGTAATTTCAAACTGCGAATACGTGCAGAGAGCGAGAATTTGGCTCCAAAATATTGTTCAAGCGTCAAATTTGGGATGTTTGTGATATTTTTAAAACTGCAGGGAGGGTTTGGGCAAAATGTGACCCATCGCTGATCCCAGTAATTGGCATATATTCGGTATAAAATTCGTAATTTCAAACTGCGAATACGTGCAGAGAGCCAGAATTTGGCGCCAAAACATGGCTCAAGCGTCGAACTTGGGATGTTTAGGATATTTTCAAAACTGCAGGGTGGGTTTGGGCAAACTATGACCCATCGCCGCTCTCAGTAATTGGCATATTTTCGGTATAAAATTCGTAATTTCAAACTGCGAATACACGCAGAGAGCCAGAATTTTACTCCTTAATATGGCTCAAGCGTCGAATTTGGGATGTTTGGGATATTTTGAAAACTTCAGGGAGGTTTTGGGCAAAATGTGATCCATCGCCCGCTTTCAGTAATTGGCATTTTTTCTGTATAAAAATTCGTAATTTTAAACTGCGAATACGTGCAGGGAGTCAGAATTTGGCTCCAAAATATGGTTCAAGAGTCGAATTTGGGATGTTTCTGATATTTTCAAGACTGCAGGGAGGGTTTGGGCAAAATGTGACCCATCGCTGATCCCAGGAATTGGCATATATTCGGTATAAAAAGTTACAATTTCAAACTGCGAATACTTGCAGAGAGCGAGAATTTTGTTCCAAAATATTGCTCAAGCGTCAAATTTGGGATGTTTTGGATATTTTAAAAACTGCCGGGAGGGTTTGGGCAAAATGTGACTCATCGGCGCGATCAGTAATTGGCATATTTTGGTATAAAAAGTCGTAATTTCAAACTGCGAATAGGTGCAGAGAGACAGAATTTGGCGCCAAAATATGGCTCAAGAGTCGAATTTGGGACGTTTGGGATATTTGGAAAACTGCAGGGAGGGCTTGGGCAAAATGTGATCCATCGCTGCTTTCAGTAACCGGCATATATTCGGTATAAAAAGTCGTAATTTCAAACTGCGAATACGTGTCGAGAGCCAGAATTTGGCTCCAAAATATGGTTCAAGTGTCTAATTTGGGATGTTTGGGATATTTTGAAAACTGCAGGGAGGACTTGGGCAAATTTGACTCATCGGCGCGCTCAGTAATTGGCATATTTTCGGTATATAAATTCGTAATTTCCAAAAGCGATTACGTGCAGAGAGCCAGAACTTGGCTCCAAATATGGCTCAAGCGTCGAATTTGGGATGTTTGGGATATTTTCAAAACTGCAGGGTGGGTTTGAGCAAACAGTGACCCATCGCCGCTCTCAGTAATTGGCATATTTTCGGTATAATATTTGTAATTTCAAACTGCGAATACATCCAGAGAGCCAGAATTTGGCTCCTCAATATGACCCAAGCGTCGAATTTGGGATGTTTGGGATATTTTGAAAACTGCAGGGAGGATTTGGGCAAAATGTGATCCATCGCCGCTTTCAGTAATTGGCATTTTTTTCTGTATAAAAATTCGTAATTTCAAACTGCGAATACGTGCAGAAAGCCAGAATTTGGCTCGAAAATATGGTTCAAGAGTAGAATTTGGGATGTTTGTGATATTTTTAAAACTGCAGGGAGGGTTTGGGCAAAATGTGACACATCGCTGATCCCAGAAATTGGCATATATTCGGTATAAAAAGTCGTATTTCAAACTGCGAATACGTGCAGAGAGCGAGAATTTGGCTCCAAAATATTGTTCAAGCGTCAAATTTGGGATGTTTGTGATATTTTTAAAACTGCAGGGAGGGTTTGGGCAAAATGTGACCCATCGCTGACCCCAGTAATTGGCATATATTCGGTATAAAATTCGTAATTTCAAACTGCGAATACGTGCAGAGAGCCAGAATTTGGCTCCAAATTATTGCTCAATAGTCGAATTTGGGATGTTTGGGATATTTTGAAAACTGCAGGGAGGGTTTGGGCAAAATGTGACTCATCGGCGCGTTCAGTAATTGGCATGTTTTCGATATAAAAAGTCGTAATTTCAAACTGCGAATACGTGCAGAGAGCCACAATTTGGCGCCAAAACATGGCTCAAGCGTCGAACTTGGGATGTTTAGGATATTTTCAAAACTGCAGGGTGGGTTTGGGCAGACTGTGACCCATCGCCTCTCTCAGTAATTGGCATATTTTCGGAATAAAATTCTTAATTTCAAACTGCGAAAACGTGCCGAGAGCCAGAATTTGGCTCCAAAATATGGTTCAAGTGTCTAATTTGGGATGTTTGGGAAATTTTGAAAATTGCAGGGAGGACTTGGGCAAAATTTGACTCATCGGCGCGCTCAGTAATTGGCATATTTTCGGTATATAAATTCGTAATTTCCAAAAGCGATTACGTGCAGAGAGCCAGAACTTGGCTCCAAAATATGGCTCAAGCGTCGAATTTGGGATGTTTGGGATATTTTCAAAACTGCAGGGTGGGTTTGGGCAAACAGTGACCCATCGCCGCTCTCAGTAATTGGCATATTTTCGGTATAATATTTGTAATTTCAAACTGCGAATACATCCAGAGAGCCAGAATTTGGCTCCTCAATATGGCCCAAGCGTCGAATTTGGGATGTTTGGGATATTTTGAAAACTGCAGGGAGGATTTGGGCAAAATGTGATCCATCGCCACTTTCAGTAATTGGCATTTTTTCTGTATAAAAAGTCGTAATTTCAAACTGCGAATACGTGCAGCAAGCCAGAATTTGGCTCGAAAATATGGTTCAAGAGTAGAATTTGGGATGTTTGTGATATTTTTAAAACTGCAGGGAGGGTTTGGGCAAAATGTGACACATCGCTGATCCCAGTAATTGGCATATATTCGGTATAAAAAGTCGTAATTTCAAACTGCGAATACGTGCAGAGAGCCAGAGATTTGGCTTCCAAAATATTGTTCAAGCGTCAAATTTGGGATGTTTGTGATATTTTTAAAACTGCAGGGTGGGTTTGGGCAAACTATGGCCCATCGCCGCTCTCAGTAATTGGCATATTTTCGGTATAAAATTCGTAATTTCAAACTGCGAATACATGCAGAGATCCAGAATTTTACTCCTTAATATGGCTCAAGCGTCGAATTTGGGATGTTTGGGATATTTTGAAAACTTCAGGGAGGTTTTGGGCAAAATGTGATCCATCGCCGCTTTCAGTAATTGGCATTTTTTTCTGTATAAAAATTCGTAATTTCAAACTGCGAATACGTGCAGGGAGTCAGAATTTGGCTCCAAAATATGGTTCAAGAGTCGAATTTGGGATGTTTCTGAGTTTTTCAAAACTGCAGGGAGGGTTTGGGCAAAATGTGACCCATCGCTGATCCCTGTAATTGGCATATATTCGGTATAAAAAGTTACAATTTCAAACTGCGAATAGGTTGCAGAGAGACAGAATTTGGCGCCAAAATATGGATCAAGAGTCGAATTTGGGACGTTTGGGATATTTGGAAAACTGCAGGGAGGGCTTGGGCAAAATGTGATCCATCGCTGCTTTCAGTAACCGGCATATTTTCGGTATAAAAAGTCGTAATTTCAAACTGCGAATACGTGTCGAGAGCCAGAATTTGGCTCCAAAATATGGTTCAAGTGTCTAATTTGGGATGTTTTGGGATATTTTGAAAACTGCAGGGAGGACTTGGGCAAAATTTGACTCATCGGCGCGCTCAGTAATTGGCATATTTTCGGTGTATAAATTCGTAATTTCCAAAAGCGATTACGTGCATTGAGCCAGAACTTGGCTCCAAAATATGGCTCAAGCGTCGAATTTGGGATGTTTGGGATATTTTCCAAACTGCAGGGTGGGTTTGGGCAAAATGTGATCCATCGCCGCTTTCAGTAATTGGCATTTTTTCTGTATAAAAAGTCGTAATTTCAAACTGCGAATACGTGCAGAAAGCCAGAATTTGGCTCGAAAATATGGTTCAAGAGTAGAATTTGGGATGTTTGTGATATTTTTAAAACTGCAGGGAGGGTTTGGGCAAAATGTGACACATCGCTGATCCCAGAAATTGGCATATATTCGGTATAAAAAGTCGTAATTTCAAACTGCGAATACGTGCAGAGAGCGAGAATTTGGCTCCAAAATATTGTTCAAGCGTCAAATTTGGGATGTTTGTGATATTTTTAAAACTGCAGGGAGGGTTTGGGCAAAATGTGACCCATCGCTGATCCCAGTAATTGGCATATATTCGGTATAAAAGTCGTAATTTCAAACTGCGAATACGTGCAGAGAGCCAGAATTTGGCTCCAAATTATTGCTCAATAGTCGAATTTGGGATGTTTGGGATATTTTGAAAACTGCAGGGAGGGTTTGGGCAAATGTGACTCATCGGCGGGTTCAGTAATTGGCATGATTTCGATATAAAAAGTCGTAATTTCAAACTGCGAATACGTGCAGAGAGCCACAATTTGGCGCCAAAACATGGCTCAAGCGTCGAACTTGGGATGTTTAGGATATTTTCAAAACTGCAGGGTGGGTTTGGGCAGATTGTGACCCATCGCCTCTCTCAGTAATTGGCATATTTTCGGAATAATAATTCTTAATTTCAAACTGCGAAAACGTGCCGAGAGCCAGAATTTGGCTCCAAAATATGGCTCAAGCGTCGAATTTGGGACGTTTGGGATATTTTGAAAACTCCAGAGAGGGCTCGGGCAAAATGTGATCCATCGCCGCTTTCAGTAATTGGAATATTTTCGGTATAAAAAGTCGTAATTTCATACTGTGAATACGTGCAGAGAGCCAGAAATTGGCTCCAAAATATTCCTCAAGTGTCGTATTTGAGATGTTTGGGATATTTCAAAAACTGCAGAGGGGTTTGGACAAAGTGTGACCCATTGACGCTTTCAGTAATTGGTATATTTTCGGTATAAAATTCGTAATTTCAAACTGCGAATAAGTGAAGAGAGCCAAAATTTGGTTCCAAAATATGGTTCAAGGGTAGAATTTGGGATGTTTGGAATATTTTGAAAACTGCAGAGAGGGTTTGGGCAAAATGTGATCCATCGCCGCTCTCAGTAATTGGCATTTTTTCTGTATAAAAAGTCGTAATATGAAACTGCGAATACGTGCAGAGAGCCAAAATTTGGTTCCAAAATATGGTTCAAGCGCCGAATTTGGATGTTTGTGATATTTTTAAAACTGCAGGGAGCGTTTGGGCAAAATGTGACCCATCGCTTATCCCAGTAATTGGCTTATATTCGGTATAAAAGTCGTAATTTCAAACTGCGAATACGTGCAGAGAGCCAGAATTTGGCTCCAAAATATTGCTCAAGCGTCAAATTTGGGATGTTTTGGATATTTTGAAAACTGCAGGGAGGGTTTGGGCAAAATGTGACCCATCGCTGATCCCAGTAATTGGCTTATATTCGGTATAAAAGTCGTAATTTCAAACTGCGAATACGTGCAAAGAGCCAGAATTTAGCGCCAAAATATGGCTCAAGCGTCGAACTTGTGATGTTTGGGATATTTTCAAAACTGCAGGGTGGGGTTGGGAAAACTGTGACCCATCGCCGCTCTAAGTAATTGGCATATTTTCGGTATAAAATTCGTAATTTCAAACTGCGAATACATGCAGAGAGCCAGAATTTGACTCCTTAATATGGCTCAAACGCCGAATTTGGGATGTTTGGGATATTTTGAAAACTTCAGGGAGGTTTTGGGCAAAATGTGATCCATCGCCGCTTTCAGTAATTGGCATTTTTTCTGTATAAAAAGTCGTAATTTCAAACTGCGAATAAGTGCAGGGAGTCAGAATTTGGCTCCAAAATATGGTTCAAGAGTCGAATTTGGGATGTTTCTGATATTTTTTAAAACTGCAGGGAGGGTTTGGGCAAAATGTGACACATCGCTTATCCCAGTAATTGGCATATATTCGGTATAAAAAGTCGTAATTTCAAACTGCGAATACGTGCAGAGAGCGAGAATTTGGCTCTAAAATATTGTTCAAGCGTCAAATTTGGGATGTTTGTGATATTTTTTAAAACTGCAGGGAGGGTTTGGGCAAAATGTGACCCATCGCTGATCCCAGTAATTGGCATATATTCGGTATAAAAAGTTACAATTTCAAACTGCGAATACTTGCAGAGAGCGAGAATTTTGTTCCAAAATATTGCTCAAGCGTCAAATTTGGGATGTTTTGGATATTTTGAAAACTGCAGGGAGGGTTTGGGCAAAATGTGACTCATCGGCGCGTTCAGTAATTGGCATATTTTGGTATAAAAAGTCGTAATTTCAAACTGCGAATAGGTGCAGAGAGACAGAATTTGGCGCCAAAATATGGCTCAAGAGTCGAATTTGGGACGTTTGGGATATTTGGAAAACTGCAGGGAGGGCTTGGGCAAAATGTGATCCATCGCTGCTTTCAGTAACCGGCATATTTTCGGTATAAAAAGTCGTAATTTCAAACTGCGAATACGTGTCGAGAGCCAGAATTTGGCTCCAAAATATGGTTCAAGTGTCTAATTTGGGATGTTTGGGATATTTTGAAAACTGCAGGGAGGACTTGGGCAAAATTTGACTCATCCGCGCGCTCAGTAATTGGCATATTTTCGGTATATAATTCGTAATTTCCAAAAGCGATTACGTGCAGAGAGCCAGAACTTGGCTCCAAAATATGGGCTCAAGCGTCGAATTTGGGATGTTTGGGATATTTTCAAAACTGCAGGGTGGGTTTGGGCAAACAGTGACCCATCGCCGCTCTCAGTAATTGGCATATTTTCGGTATAATATTTGTAATTTCAAACTGCGAATACATCCAGAGAGCCAGAATTTGGCTCCTCAATATGGCCCAAGCGTCGAATTTGGGATGTTTGGGATATTTTGAAAACTGCAGGGAGGATTTGGGCAAAATGTGATCCATCGCCGCTTTCAGTAATTGGCATTTTTTCTGTATAAAAAGTCGTAATTTCAAAACTGCGAATACGTGCAAAAAGCCAGAATTTGGCTCGAAAATATGGTTCAAGAGTAGAATTTGGATGTTTGTGATATTTTTAAGACTGGCAGGGAGGGTTTGGGCAAAATGTGACCCCATCGCTGATCCCAGTAATTGGCATATATTCGGTATAAAAGTCGTAATTTCAAACTGCGAATACGTGCAGAGAGCCAGAATTTGGCTCCAAAATATGCTCAATAGTCGAATTTGGGATGTTTGGGATATTTTGAAAACTGCAGGGAGGGATTGGGCAAAATGTGACTCATCGGCGCGTTCAGTAATTGGCATGTTTTCGATATAAAAAGTCGTAATTTCAAACTGCGAATACGTGCAGAGAGCCAGAATTGGCGCCAAAACATGGCTCAGCGTCGAACTTGGGATGTTTAGGATATTTTCAAAACTGCAGGGTGGGTTTGGGCAAACTATGACCCATCGCCGCTCTCAGTAATTGGCATATTTTCGGTATAAAATTCGTAATTTCAAACTGCGAATACACGCAGAGAGCCAGAATTTTACTCCTTAATATGGCTCAAGCGTCGAATTTGGGATGTTTGGGATATTTTGAAAACTTCAGGGAGGTTTTGGGCAAAATGTGATCCATCGCCGCTTTCAGTAATTGGCATTTTTTCTGTATAAAAATTCGTAATTTCAAACTGCGAATACGTGCAGGGAGTCAGAATTTGGCTCCAAAATATGGTTCAAGAGTCGAATTTGGGATGTTTCTGATATTTTCAAAACTGCAGGGAGGGTTTGGGCAAAATGTGACCCATCGCTGATCCCAGTAATTGGCATATATTCGGTATAAAAAGTTACAATTTCAAACTGCGAATACTTGCAGAGAGCGAGAATTTTGTTCCAAAATATTGCTCAAGCGTCAGAATTTGGGATGTTTTGGATATTTTGAAAACTGCAGGGAGGGTTTGGGCAAAATGTGACTCATCGGCGCGTTCAGTAATTGGCATATTTTGGTATAAAAAGTCGTAAATTTCAAACTGCGAATAGGTGCAGAGAGACAGAATTTGGCGCCAAAATATTGCTCAATAGTCGAATTTGGGACGTTTGGGATATTTGGAAAACTTGCAGGGAGGGCTTGGCAAAATGTGATACATTCGCTGCTTTCAGTAACCGGCATATTTTCGGTATAAAAAGTCGTAATTTCAAAACTGCGAATACGTGTCGAGAGCCAGAATTTGGCTCCAAAATATGGTTCAAGTGTCTAATTTGGGATGTTTGAGATATTTTGAAAACTGCAGGGAGGACTTGGGCAAAATTGACTCATCGGCGCGTTCAGTAATTGGCATGTTTTCGATATAAAAAGTCGTAATTTCAAACTGCGAATACGTGTAGAGAGCCACAATTTGGCGCCAAAACATGGCTCAAGCGTCGAACTTGGGATGTTTAGGATATTTTCAAAACTGCAGGGTGGGTTTGGGCAGACTGTGACCCATCGCCTCTCTCAGTAATTGGCATATTTTCGGAATAAAATTCTTAAGTTTCAACTGCGAAAACGTGCCGAAGAGCCAGAATTTGGCTCCAAAATATGGTTCAAGTGTCTAATTTGGGATGTTTGGGAAAATTTTGAAAACTGCAGGGAGGACTTGGGCAAAATTTGACTCATCGGCGCGCTCAGTAATTGGCATATTTTCGGTATATAAATTCGTAATTTCCAAAGCGATTACGTGCAGAGAGCCAGAACTTGGCTCCAAAAATATGGCTCAAGCGTCGAATTTGGGATGTTTGGGATATTTTCAAAACTGCAGGGTGGGTTTGGGCAAACGTGACCCATCGCCGCTCTCAGTAATTGGCATATTTTCAGTATAATATTTGTAATTTCAAACTGCGAATACATCCAGAGAGCCAGAATTTGGCTCCTCAATTATGGCCCAAGCGTCGAATTTGGGATGTTTGGGATATTTTGAAAACTGCAGGGAGGATTTGGGCAAAATGTGATCCATCGCCGCTTTCAGTTATTGGCATTTTTTCTGTATAAAAAGTCGTAATTTCAAACTGCGAATACGTGCAGAAAGCCAGAATTTGGCTCGAAAATATGGTTCAAGAGTAGAATTTGGGATGTTTGTGATATTTTTAAAACTGCAGGGAGGGTTTGGCAAAATGTGACCCATCGCTGATCCCAGTAATTGGCATATATTCGGTATAAAAAGTCGTAATTTCAAACTGCGAATACGTGCAGAGAGCGAGAATTTGGCTCCAAAATATTGTTCAAGCGTCAAATTTGGGATGTTTGTGATATTTTTAAAACTGCAGGGAGGGTTTGGGCAAAATGTGACCCATCGCTGATCCCAGTAATTGCATATATTCGGTATATAAGTCGTAATTTCAACACTGCGAATACGTGCAGAGAGCCAGAATTTGGCTCCAAAATATTGCTCAATAGTCGAATTTGGGATGTTTGGGATATTTTGAAAACTGGTGGGAGGGTTTGGGCAAAATGTGACTCATCGGCGCGTTCAGTAATTGGCATGTTTTCGATATAAAAAGTCGTAATTTCAAACTGCGAATACGTGCAGAGAGCCAGAATTGGCGCCAAAACATGGCTCCAAGGCGTCGAACTTGGGATGTTTAGTGATATTTTCAAAACTGCAGGGTGGTTTGGGCAGATTGTGACCCATCGCCTCTCTCAGTAATTGGCATATTTTCGGAATAAAATTCTTAATTCAAACTGCGGAAAACGTGCCGAGAGCCAGAATTTGGCTCCAAAATATGGCTCAAGCGTCGAATTGGGACGTTTGGGATATTTTGAAAACTGCAGAGAGGGCTCGGGCAAAATGTGATCCATCGCCGCTTTCAGTAATTGGAATATTTTCGGTATAAAAAGTCGTAATTTCATACTGCGAATACGTGCAGAGAGCCAGAAATTGGCTCCAAAATATTCCTCAAGGGTCGTATTTGAGATGTTTGGGATATTTCGAAACTGCAGAGGGGTTTGGACAAGTGTGACCCATTGTACCGCTTTCAGTAATTGGTATATTTTCGGTATAAAATTCGTAATTTCAAACTGCGAATAAGTGAAGAGAGCCAAAATTTGGTTCCAAATATGGTTCAAGCGTCGAATTTGGGATGTTTGTGATATTTTTAAAACTGCAGGGAGCGTTTGGGCAAAATGTGACCCATCGCTGATCCCAGTAATTGGCTTATATTCGGTATAAAAGTCGTAATTTCAAACTGCGAATACGTGCAGAGAGCCAGAATTTGGCTCCAAAATATTGCTCAATAGTCGAATTTGGGATGTTTGGGATATTTTGAAAACTGCAGGGAGGGTTTGGGCAAAATGTGACTCATCGGCGCGTCCAGTAATTGGCATATTTTCGGTATAAAAAGTCGTAATTTCAAACTGCGAATACGTGCAAAGAGCCAGAATTTAGCGCCAAAATATGGCTCAAGCGTCGAACTTGTGATGTTTGGGATATTTTCAAAACTGCAGGGTGGGGTTGGGAAAACTGTGACCCATCGCCGCTCTAAGTAATTGGCATATTTTCGGTATAAAATTCGTAATTTCAAACTGCGAATACATGCAGAGAGCCAGAATTTGACTCCTTAATATGGCTCAAGCGTCGAATTTGGGACGTTTGGGATATTTGGAAAACTGCAGGGAGGGCTTGGCAAAATGTGATCCATCGCTGCTTTCAGTAACCGGCATATTTTCGGTATAAAAAGTCGTAATTTCAAACTGCGAATACGTGTCGAGAGCCAGAATTTGGCTCCAAAATATGGTTCAAGTGTCTAATTTTGGATGTTTGGGATATTTTTGAAAACTGCAGGGAGGACTTGGGCAAAATTTGACTCATCGGCGCGCTCAGTAATTGGAATATTTTCGGTATATAAATTCGTAATTTCCAAAAGCGATTACGTGCAGAGAGCCAGAACTTGGCTCCAAAATATGGCTCAAGCGTCGAATTTGGGGATGTTTGGATATTTTCAAAACTGCAGGGTGGGTTTGGGTAAACAGTGACCCATCGCCGCTCTCAGTAATTGGCATATTTTCGGTATAATATTTGTAATTTCAAACTGCGAATACATCCAGAGAGCCAGAATTTGGCTCCTCAATATGGCCCAATCGTCGAATTTGGGATGTTTGGGATATTTTGAAAACTGCAGTGAGGATTTGGGCAAATGTGATCATCGCCGCTTTCAGTAATTGGCATTTTTTCTGTATAAAAAGTCGTAAATTCAAACTGCGGAATACGTGCAGAGAGCGAGAATTTGGCTCCAAAATATTGATCAAGCGTCAATTTGGGATGTTTGGGATATTTTGAAAACTGCAGGGAGGGTTTGGGCAAAATGTGACCCATTGCTGATCCCAGTAATTGGCATATATTCGGTTATAAAAGTTCGTAATTTCAAACTGCGAATACGTGCAGAGAGCCAGAATTTGGCTCCAAAATATGCTCAATAGTCGAATTTGGGATGTTTGGGATATTTTGAAAACTGCAGGGAGGGTTTGGGCAAAATGTGACTCATCGGCGCGTTCAGTAATTGGCATATTTTGGTATAAAAGTCGTAATTTCAAACTGTGAATAGGTGCAGAGAGACAGAATTTGGCGCCAAAATATGGCTCAAGAGTCGAATTTGGGACGTTTGGGATATTTGGGAAAACTGCAGGGAGGGCTTGGGCAAAATGTGGATCCATCGCTGCTTTCACTAACCGTCATATTTTCGGTATAAAAAGTCATAATTTCAAACTGCGAATACGTGTCGAGAGCCAGAATTTGGCTCCAAAATATGGTTCAAGTGTCTAATTTGGGATGTTTGGGATATTTTGAAAACTGCAGGGAGGACTTGGGCAAAATTTGACTCATCCGCGCGCTCAGTAATTGGCATATTTTCGGTATATAAATTCGTAATTTCCAAAAGCGATTACGTGCAGAGAGCCAGAACTTGGCTCCAAAATATGGCTCAAGCGTCGAATTTGGGATGTTTGGGATATTTTCAAAACTGCAGGGTGGGTTTGGGCAAACAGTGACCCATCGCCGCTCTCAGTAATTGGCATATTTTCGGTATAATATTTGTAATTTCAAACTGCGAATACATCCCAGAGAGCCAGAATTTGGCTCCTCAATATGGCCCAAGCGTCGAATTTGGGATGTTTGGGATATTTTGAAAACTGCAGGGAGGATTTGGGCAAAATGTGATCCATCGCCGCTTTCAGTAATTGGCATTTTTTCTGTATAAAAAGTCGTAATTTCAAACTGCGAATACGTGCAAAAAGCCAGAATTTGGCTCGAAAATATGGTTCAAGAGTAGAATTTGGGATGTTTGTGATATTTTTAAAACTGCAGGGAGGGTTTGGGCAAATGTGACCCATCGCTGATCCCAGTAATTGGCATATATTCGGTATAAAAGTCGTAATTTCAAACTGCGAATACGTGCAGAGAGCCAGAATTTGGCTCCAAAATATTGCTCAATAGTCGAATTTGGGATGTTTGGGATATTTTGAAAACTGCAGGGAGGGATTGGGCAAAATGTGACTCATCGGCGCGTTCAGTAATTGGCATGTTTTCGATATAAAAAGTCGTAATTTTAAACTGCGAATACGTGCAGAGAGCCAGAATTTGGCGCCAAAACATGGCTCAAGCGTCGAACTTGGGATGTTTAGGATATTTTCAAAACTGCAGGGTGGGTTTGGGCAAACTATGACCCATCGCCCGCTCTCAGTAATTGGCATATTTTCGGTATAAAATTCGTAATTTCAAACTGCGAATACACGCAGAGAGCCAGAATTTTACTCCTTAATATGGCTCAAGCGTCGAATTTGGGATGTTTGGGATATTTTGAAAACTTCAGGGAGGTTTTGGGCAAAATGTGATCCATCGCCGCTTTCAGTAATTGGCATTTTTTCTGTATAAAAATTCGTAATTTCAAACTGCGAATACGTGCAGGGAGTCAGAATTTGGCTCCAAAATATGGTTCAAGAGTCGAATTTGGGATGTTTCTGATATTTTCAAAACTGCAGGGAGGGTTTTGGGCAAAATGTGACCCATCGCTGATCCCAGTAATTGGCATATATTCGGTATTAAAAGTTACAATTTCAAACTGCGAATACTTGCAGAGAGCGAGAATTTTGTTCCAAAATATTGCTCAAGCGTCAATTTGGGATGTTTGGATATTTTGAAAACTGCAGGGAGGGTTTGGGCAAAATGTGACTCATTGGCGCGTTCAGTAATTGGCATATTTTGGTATAAAAAGTCGTAATTTCAAACTGCGAATAGGTGCAGAGAGACAGAATTTGGCGCCAAATATGGCTCAAGAGTCGAATTTGGGACGTTTGGGATATATGGAAAACTGCAGGGAGGGCTTGGGCAAAATGTGATCCATCGCTGCTTTCAGTAACCGGCATATTTTCGGTATAAAAAGTCGTAATTTCAAACTGCGAATACGTGTCGAGAGCCAGAATTTGGCTCCAAAATATGGTTCAAGTGTCTAATTTGGGATGTTTGGGATATTTTGAAAACTGCAGGGAGGACTTGGGCAAAATTTGACTCATCGGCGCGTTCAGTAATTGGCATGTTTTCGATATAAAAAGTCGTAATTTCAAACTGCGAATACGTGCAGAGAGCCACAATTTGGCGCCAAAACATGGCTCAAGCGTCGAACTTGGGATGTTTAGGATATTTTCAAAACTGCAGGGTGGGTTTGGGCAGACTGTGACCCATCGCTATCTCTCAGTTAATTGGCATATATTCGGAATAAAAGTCTTAATTTCAAACTGCGAAAACGTGCCGAGAGCCAGAATTTGGCTCCAAAATATGGCTCAAGTGTCTAATTTGGGATGTTTGGGAATATTTTGAAAACTGCAGGGAGGGACTTGGGCAAAATTTGACTCATCGGCGCGCTTCAGTAATTGGCATATTTTCGGTATATAAAATTCGTAATTTCAAAAGCGATTACGTGCAGAGAGCCAGAACTTGGCTCCAAAATATGGCTCAAGCGTCGAACTTGGGATGTTTAGGGATATTTTCAAAACTGCAGGGTGGGTTTGGGCAAACTAGTGACCCATCGCCCGCTCTCAGTAATTGGCATATTTTCAGTATAATATTCGTAATTTCAAACTGCGAATACATCCAGAGAGCCAGAATTTGGCTCCTTCAATATGGCCCAAGCGTCGAATTTGGGATGTTTGGGATATTTTGAAAACTGCAGGGAGGATTTGGGCAAAATGTGATCCATCGCCGCTTTCAGTAATTGGCATTTTTTCTGTATAAAAAGTCGTAATTTCAAACTGCGAATACGTGCAGGAAGCCAGAATTTGGCTCGAAAATATGGTTCAAGAGTAGAATTTGGGATGT
Source organism: Procambarus clarkii (assembly GCF_040958095.1). Lineage (NCBI taxonomy): Eukaryota > Metazoa > Arthropoda > Malacostraca > Decapoda > Cambaridae > Procambarus > Procambarus clarkii. Next base: position 132,579 of record NW_027189484.1, read on the forward strand.
TTGTGATATTTTAAAACTGCAGGGAGGGTTTGGGCAAAATGTGACACATCGCTGATCCCAGTAATTGGCATATATTCGGTATAAAAAGTCGTAATTTCAAACTGCGAATACGTGCAGAGAGCGAGAATTTGCTCCAAAATATTGTTCAAGCGTCAAATTTGGGATGTTTGTGATATTTTTAAAACTGCAGGGAGGGTTTGGGCAAAATGTGACTCATCGCTGATTCCAGTAATTGGCATATATTCGGTATAAAAGTCGTAATTTCAAACTGCGAATACGTGCAGAGAGCCAGAATTTGGCTCCAAAATATTGCTCAATAGTCGAATTTGGGATGTTTGGGATATTTTGAAAACTGGTGGGAGGGTTTGGGCAAAATGTGACTCATCGGCGCGTTCAGTAATTGGCATGTTTTCGATATAAAAAGTCGTAATTTCAAACTGCGAATACGTGCAGAGAGCCAGAATTTGGCGCCAAAACATGGCTCAAGCGTCGAACTTGGGATGTTTAGGATATTTTCAAAACTGCAGGGTGGGTTTGGGCAGATTGTGACCCATCGCCTCTCTCAGTAATTGGCATATTTTCGGAATAAAATTCTTAATTTCAAACTGCGAAAACGTGCCGAGAGCCAGAATTTGGCTCCAAAATATGGCTCAAGCTTCGAATTTGGGACGTTTGGGATATTTTGAAAACTGCAGAGAGGGCTCGGGCAAAATGTGATCCATCGCCGCTTTCAGTAATTGGAATATTTTCGGTATAAAAAGTCGTAATTTCATACTGCGAATACGTGCAGAGAGCCAGAAATTGGCTCCAAAATTATTCCTCAAGGGTCGTATTTGAGATGTTTGGGATATTTCGAAAACTGCAGGAGGGGTTTGGACAAAAGTGTGACCCATTGACGCTTTCAGTAATTGGTATATTTTCGGTATAAAATTCGTAATTTCAAACTGCGAATAAGTGAAGAGAGCCAAGAATGTGGTTCCAAAATATGGTTCAAGAGGTAGAATTTGGGATGTTTGGGATATTTTGAAAACTGCAGAGAGGGTTTGGGCAAAATGTGATCCATCGCCTGCTCTCAGTAATTGGCATTTTTCTGTATAAAAAGTCGTAATATGAAACTGCGAATACGTGCAGAGAGCGCAAAATTTGGTTCCAAAATATGGTTCAAGCGTCGAATTTGGGATGTTTGTGATATTTTTAAAACTGCAGGGAGCGTTTGGGCAAAATGTGACCCATCGCTGATCCCAGTAATTGGCTTATATTCGGTATAAAAGTCGTAATTTCAAACTGCGAATACGTGCAGAGAGCCAGAATTTGGCTCCAAAATATTGCTCAATAGTCGAATTTGGGATGTTTGGGATATTTTGAAAACTGCTAGGGAGGGTTTGGGCAAAATGTGACTCATCGGCGCGTTCAGTAATTGGCATATTTTCGGTATAAAAAGTCGTAATTTCAAACTGCGAATACGTGCAAAGAGCCAGAATTTAGCGCCAAAATATGGCTCAAGCGTCGAACTTGTGATGTTTGGGATATTTTCAAAACTGCAGGGTGGGGTTGGGAAAACTGTGACCCATCGCCGCTCTAAGTAATTGGGCATATTTTCGGTATAAAATTCGTAATTTCAAACTGCGAATACATGCAGAGAGCCAGAATTTGACTCCTTAATATGGATCAAGCGTCGAATTTGGGACGTTTGGGATATTTGGAAAACTGCAGGGAGGGCTTGGGCAAAATGTGATCCATCGCTGCTTTCAGTAACCGGCATATTTTCGGTATAAAAAGTCGTAATTTCAAACTGCGAATACGTGTCGAGAGCCAGAATTTGGCTCCAAAATATGGTTCAAGTGTCTAATTTGGGATGTTTGGGATATTTTGAAAACTGCAGGGAGGACTTGAGCAAAATTTGACTCATCGGCGCGCTCAGTAATTGGCATATTTTCGGTATATAAATTCGTAATTTCCAAAAGCGATTACGTGCAGAGAGCCAGAACTTGGCTCCAAAATATGGCTCAAGCGTCGAATTTGGGATGTTTGGGATATTTTCAAAACTGCAGGGTGGGTTTGGGTAAACAGTGACCCATCGCCGCTCTCAGTAATTGGCATATTTTCGGTATAATATTTGTAATTTCAAACTGCGAATACATCCAGAGAGCCAGAATTTGGCTCCTCAATATGGCCCAATCGTCGAATTTGGGATGTTTGGGATATTTTGAAAACTGCAGGGAGGATTTGGGCAAAATGTGATCCATCGCCGCTTTCAGTAATTGGCATTTTTCTGTATAAAAAGTCGTAATTTCAAACTGCGAATACGTGCAGAGAGCGAGAATTTGGCTCCAAAATATTGCTCAAGCGTCAAATTTGGGATGTTTGGGATATTTTGAAAACTGCAGGGAGGGTTTGGGCAAAATGTGACCCATTGCTGATCCCAGTAATTGGCATATATTCGGTATAAAAGTCGTAATTTCAAACTGCGAATACGTGCAGAGAGCCAGAATTTTGGCTCCAAAATATTGCTCAATAGTCGAATTTGGGATGTTTGGGATATTTGAAAACTGCAGGGAGGGTTTGGGCAAAATGTGACTCATCGGCGCGTTCAGTAATTGCATATTTTGGTATAAAAAGTCGTAATTTCAAACTGCGAATAGGTGCAGAGAGACAGAATTTGGCGCCAAAATATGGCTCAAGAGTCGAATTTGGACGTTTGGGATATTTGGAAAACTGCAGGGAGGGCTTGGGCAAAATGTGATCCATCGCTGCTTTCACTAACCGGCATATTTTCGGTATAAAAAGTCGTAATTTCAAACTGCGAATACGTGTCGAGAGCCAGAATTTGGCTCCAAAATATGGTTCAAGTGTCTAATTTGGGATGTTTGGGATATTTTGAAAACTGCAGGGAGGACTTGGGCAAAATTTGACTCATCCGCGCGCTCAGTAATTGGCATATTTTCGGTATATAAATTCGTAATTTCCAAAAGCGATTACGTGCAGAGAGCCAGAACTTGGCTCCAAAATATGGCTCAAGCGTCGAATTTGGGATGTTTGGGATATTTTCAAAACTGCAGGGTGGGTTTGGGCAAACAGTGACCCATCGCCGCTCTCAGTAATTGGCATATTTTCGGTATAATATTTGTAATTTCAAACTGCGAATACATCCAGAGAGCCAGAATTTGGCTCCTCAATATGGCCCAAGCGTCGAATTTGGGATGTTTGGGATATTTTGAAAACTGCAGGGAGGATTTGGGCAAAATGTGATCCATCGCCGCTTTCAGTAATTGGCATTTTTTCTGTATAAAAAGTCGTAATTTCAAACTGCGAATACGTGCAAAAAGCCAGAATTTGGCTCGAAAATATGGTTCAAGAGTAGAATTTGGGATGTTTGTGATATTTTTAAAACTGCAGGGAGGGTTTGGGCAAAATGTGACCCATCGCTGATCCCAGTAATTGGCATATATTCGGTATAAAAGTCGTAATTTCAAACTGCGAATACGTGCAGAGAGCCAGAATTTGGCTCCAAAATATTGCTCAATAGTCGAATTTGGGATGTTTGGGATATTTTGAAAACTGCAGGGAGGGATTGGGCAAAATGTGACTCATCGGCGCGTTCAGTAATTGGCATGTTTTCGATATAAAAAGTCGTAATTTAAACTGCGAATACGTGCAGAGAGCCAGAATTTGGCGCCAAAACATGGCTCAAGCGTCGAACTTGGGATGTTTAGGATATTTTCAAAACTGCAGGGTGGGTTTGGGCAAACTATGACCCATCGCCGCTCTCAGTAATTGGCATATTTTCGGTATAAAATTCGTAATTTCAAACTGCGAATACACTGCAGAGAGCCAGAATTTTACTCCTTAATATGGCTCAAGCGTCGAATTTGGATGTTTGGGATATTTTGAAAACTTCAGGGAGGTTTTGGGCAAAATGTGATCCATCGCCGCTTTCAGTAATTGGCATTTTTTCTGTATAAAAATTAGTAATTTCAAACTGCGAATACGTGCAGGGAGTCAGAATTTGGCTCCAAAATATGGTTCAAGAGTCGAATTTGGGATGTTTCTGATATTTTCAAAACTGCAGGGAGGGTTTGGGCAAAATGTGACCCATCGCTGATCCCAGTAATTGGCATATATTCGGTATAAAAAGTTACAATTTCAAACTGCGAATACTTGCAGAGAGCGAGAATTTTGTTCCAAAATAATTGCTCAAGCGTCAAATTTGGGATGTTTTGGATATTTTGAAAACTGCAGGGAGGGTTTGGGCAAAATGTGACTCATCGGCGCGTTCAGTAATTGGCATATTTTGGTATAAAAAGTCGTAATTTCAAACTGCGAATAGGTGTAGAGAGACAGAATTTGGCGCCAAAATATGGCTCAAGAGTCGAATTTGGGACGTTTGGGATATTTGGAAACTGCAGGGATGGCTTGGGCAAAATGTGATCCATCGCTGCTTTCAGTAACCGGCATATTTTCGGTATAAAAAGTCGTAATTTCAAACTGCGAATACGTGTCGAGAGCCAGAATTTGGCTCCAAAATATGGTTCAAGTGTCTAATTTGGGATGTTTGGGATATTTTGAAAACTGCAGGGAGGACTTGGGCAAAATTTGACTCATCGGCGCGTTCAGTAATTGGCATGTTTTCGATATAAAAAGTCGTAATTTCAAACTGCGAATACGTGCAGAGAGCCACAATTTGGCGCCAAAACATGGCTCAAGCGTCGAACTTGGGATGTTTAGGATATTTTCAAAACTGCAGGGTGGGTTTGGGCAGACTGTGACCCATCGCCTCTCTCAGTAATTGGCATATTTTCGGAATAAAATTCTTAATTTCAAACTGCGAAAACGTGCCGAGAGCCAGAATTTGGCTCCAAAATATGGTTCAAGTGTCTAATTTGGGATGTTTGGGAAATTTTGAAAACTGCAGGGAGGACTTGGGCAAAATTTGACTCATCGGCGCGCTCAGTAATTGGCATATTTTCGGTATATAAATTCGTAATTTCCAAAAGCGATTACGTGCAGAGAGCCAGAACTTGGCTCCAAAATATGGCTCAAGCGTCGAATTTGGGATGTTTGGGATATTTTCAAAACTGCAGGGTGGGTTTGGGCAAACAGTGACCCATCGCCGCTCTCAGTAATTGGCATATTTTCAGTATAATATTTGTAATTTCAAACTGCGAATACATCCAGAGAGCCAGAATTTGGCTCCTCAATATGGCCCAAGCGTCGAATTTGGGATGTTTTGGGATATTTTGAAAACTGCAGGGAGGATTTGGGCAAAATGTGATCCATCGCCGCTTTCAGTAATTGGCATTTTTTCTGTATAAAAAGTCGTAATTTCAAACTGCGAATACGTGCAGAAAGCCAGAATTTGGCTCGAAAATATGGTTCAAGAGTAGAATTTGGGATGTTTGTGATATTTTTAAAACTGCAGGGAGGGTTTGGGCAAAATGTGACACATCGCTGATCCCAGTAATTGGCATATATTCGGTATAAAAAGTCGTAATTTCAAACTGCGAATACGTGCAGAGAGCGAGAATTTGGCTCCAAAATATTGTTCAAGCGTCAAATTTGGGATGTTTGTGATATTTTTAAAACTGCAGGGAGGGTTTGGGCAAAATGTGACCCATCGCTGATCCCAGTAATTGGCATATATTCGGTATAAAAGTCGTAATTTCAAACTGCGAATACGTGCAGAGAGCCAGAATTTGGCTCCAAAATATTGCTCAATAGTCGAATTTGGGATGTTTGGGATATTTTGAAAACTGGTGGGAGGGTTTGGGCAAAATGTGACTCATCGGCGCGTTCAGTAATTGGCATGTTTTCGATATAAAAAGTCGTAATTTCAAACTGCGAATACGTGCAGAGAGCCAGAATTTGGCGCCAAAACATGGCTCAAGCGTCGAACTTGGGATGTTTAGGATATTTTCAAAACTGCAGGGTGGGTTTGGGCAGATTGTGACCCATCGCCTCTCTCAGTAATTGGCATATTTTCGGAATAAAATTCTTAATTTCAAACTGCGAAAACGTGCCGAGAGCCAGAATTTGGCTCCAAAATATGGCTCAAGCGTCGAATTTGGGACGTTTGGGATATTTTGAAAACTGCAGAGAGGGCTCGGGCAAAATGTGATCCATCGCCGCTTTCAGTAATTGGAATATTTTCGGTATAAAAAAGTCGTAATTTCATACTGCGAATACGTGCAGAGAGCCAGAAATTGGCTCCAAAATATTCCTCAAGGGTCGTATTTGAGATGTTTGGGATATTTCGAAAACTGCAGAGGGGTTTGGACAAAGTGTGACCCATTGACGCTTTCAGTAATTGGTATATTTTCGGTATAAAATTCGTAATTTCAAACTGCGAATAAGTGAAGAGAGCCAAAATGTGGTTCCAAAATATGGTTCAAGGGTAGAATTTGGGATGTTTGGGATATTTTGAAAACTGCAGAGAGGGTTTGGGCAAAATGTGATCCATCGCCGCTCTCAGTAATTGGCATTTTTTCTGTATAAAAAGTCGTAATATGAAACTGCGAATACGTGCAGAGAGCCAAAATTTGGTTCCAAAATATGGTTCAAGCGTCGAATTTGGGATGTTTGTGATATTTTTAAAACTGCAGGGAGCGTTTGGGCAAAATGTGACCCATCGCTGATCCCAGTAATTGGCTTATATTCGGTATAAAAGTCGTAATTTCAAACTGCGAATACGTGCAGAGAGCCTAGAATTTGGCTCCAAAATATTGCTCAATAGTCGAATTTGGGATGTTTGGGATATTTTGAAAACTGCAGGGAGGGTTTGGGCAAAATGTGACTCATCGGCGCGTTCAGTAATTGGCATATTTTCGGTATAAAAAGTCGTAATTTCAAACTGCGAATACGTGCAAAGAGCCAGAATTTAGCGCCAAAATATGGCTCAAGCGTCGAACTTGTGATGTTTGGGATATTTTCAAAACTGCAGGGTGGGGTTGGGAAAACTGTGACCCATCGCCGCTCTAAGTAATTGGCATATTTTCGGTATAAAATTCGTAATTTCAAACTGCGAATACATGCAGAGAGCCAGAATTTGACTCCTTAATATGGCTCAAGCGTCGAATTTGGGACGTTTGGGATATTTGGAAAACTGCAGGGAGGGCTTGGGCAAAATGTGATCCATCGCTGCTTCAGTAACCGGCATATTTTCGGTATAAAAAGTCGTAATTTCAAACTGCGAATACGTGTCGAGAGCCAGAATTTGGCTCCAAAATATGGTTCAAGTGTCTAATTTGGGATGTTTGGGATATTTTGAAAACTGCAGGGAGGACTTGGGCAAAATTTGACTCATCGGCGCGCTCAGTAATTGGCATATTTTCGGTATATAAATTCGTAATTTCCAAAAGCGATTACGTGCAGAGAGCCAGAACTTGGCTCCAAAATATGGCTCAAGCGTCGAATTTGGGATGTTTGGGATATTTTCAAACTGCAGGGTGGGTTTGGGTAAACAGTGACCCATCGCCGCTCTCAGTAATTGGCATATTTTCGGTATAATATTTGTAATTTCAAACTGCGAATACATCCAGAGAGCCAGAATTTGGCTCCTCAATATGGCCCAATCGTCGAATTTGGGATGTTTGGGATATTTTGAAAACTGCAGGGAGGATTTGGGCAAAATGTGATCCATCGCCGCTTTCAGTAATTGGCATTTTTCTGTATAAAAAGTCGTAATTTCAAACTGCGAATACGTGCAGAGAGCGAGAATTTGGCTCCAAAATATTGCTCAAGCGTCAAATTTGGGATGTTTGGGATATTTGAAAACTGCAGGGAGGGTTTGGGCAAAATGTGACCATTGCTGATCCCAGTAATTGGCATATATTCGGTATAAAAGTCGTAATTTCAAACTGCGAATACGTGCAGAGAGCCAGAATTTGGCGCCAAAACATGGCTCAAGCGTCGAACTTGGGATGTTTAGGATATTTTCAAAACTGCAGGGTGGGTTGGGGCAAACTGTGACCCATCGCCGCTCTCAGTAATTGGCATATTTTCGGTATAAAAATTCGTAATTTCAAACTGCGAATACATGCAGAGAGCCAGAATTTGGTTCCTTAATATGGCCTAAGCGTCGAATTTGGGATGTTTGTGATATTTTTAAAACTGCAGGGAGGGTTTGGGCAAAATGTGACACATCGCTGATCCCAGTAATTGGCATATATTCGGTATAAAAAGTCGTAATTTCAAACTGCGAATACGTGCAGAGAGCGAGAATTTGGCTCCAAAATATTGTTCAAGCGTCAAATTTGGGATGTTTGTGATATTTTTAAAACTGCAGGGAGGGTTTGGGCAAAATGTGACCCATCGCTGATCCCAGTTATTGGCATATATTCGGTATAAAAAGTCGTAATTTCAAACTGCGAATACGTGCAGAGAGCCAGAATTTGGCTCCAAAATATTGCTCAATAGTCGAATTTGGGATGTTTGGGATATTTTGAAAACTGCAGGAGGGTTTGGGCAAAATGTGACTCATCGGCGCGTTCAGTTATTGGCATGTTTTCGATATAAAAAAGTCGTAATTTCAAACTGCGAATACGGGCAGAGAGCCAGAATTTGGCGCCAAAACATGGCTCAAGCGTCGAACTTGGGATGTTTAGGTATTTTCAAAACTGCAGGGTGGGTTTGGGCAAACTATGACCCATCGCCGCTCTCAGTAATTGGCATATTTTCGGTATAAAATTCGTAATTTCAAACTGCGAATACATGCAGAGAGCCAGAATTTTGACTCCTTAATATGGCTCAAGCGTCGAATTTGGGATGTTTGGGATATTTTTGAAAACTTCAGGGAGGTTTTGGGCAAAATGTGATCCATCGCCGCTTTCAGTAATTGGCATTTTTTCTGTATAAAAAGTCGTAATTTCAAACTGCGAATACGTGCAGGGAGTCAGAATTTGGCTCCAAAATATGGTTTCAAGAGTCGAATTTGGGATGTTTCTGATATTTTCAAACTGCAGGGAGGGTTTGGGCAAAATGTGACCCAACGCTGATCCCAGTAATTGGCATATATTCGGTATAAAAAGTTACAATTTCAAACAGCGAATACTTTCAGAGAGCGAGAATTTTGTTCCAAATATTGCTCAAGCGTCAAATTTGGGATGTTTTGGATATTTTGAAAACTGCAGGGAGGGTTTGGGCAAAATGTGACTCATCGGCGCGTTCAGTAATTGGCATATTTTGGTATAAAAAGTCGTAATTTCAAACTGCGAATAGGTGCAGAGACACAGAATTTGGCGCCAAAATATGGCTCAAGAGTCGAATTTGGGACGTTTGGGATATTTGGAAAACTGCAGGGAGGGCTTGGGCAAAATGTGATCCATCGCTGCTCTCAGTAACCGGCATATTTTCGGTATTAAAAGTCGTAATTTCAAACTGCGAATACGTGTCGAGAGCCAGAATTTGGCTCCAAAATATGGTTCAAGTGTCTAATTTGGGATGTTTGGGATATTTGAAAACTGCAGGGAGGACTTGGGCAAAATTTGACTCATCGGCGAGCTCAGTAATTGGCATATTTTCGGTATATAAATTCGTAATTTCCAAAAGCGATTACGTGCAGAAAGCCAGAACTTGGCTCCAAAATATGGCTCAAGCGTCGAATTTGGGATGTTTGGGATATTTTCAAAACTGCAGGGTGGGTTTGCGCAAACAGTGACCCATCGCCGCTCTCAGTAATTGGCATATTTTCGGTATAATATTTGTAATTTCAAACTGCGAATACATCCAGAGAGCCAGAATTTGGCTCCTCAATATGGCCCAAGCGTCGAATTTGGGATGTTTGGGATATTTTGAAAACTGCAGGGAGGATTTGGGCAAAATGTGATCCATCGCCGCTTTCAGTAATTGGCATTTTTTCTGTATAAAAAGTCGTAATTTCAAAATGCGAATACGTGCAGAAAGCCAGAATTTGGCTCGAAAATATGGTTCAAGAGTAGAATTTGGGATGTTTGTGATATTTTTAAAACTGCAGGGAGAGTTTGGGCAAAATGTGACACATCGCTGATCCCAGTAATTGGCATATATTCGGTATAAAAAGTCGTAATTTCAAACTGCGAATACGTGCAGAGAGCGAGAATTTGGCTCCAAAATATTGTTCAAGCGTCAAATTTGGAATGTTTGTGATATTTTTTAAACTGCAGGGAGGGTTTGGGCAAAATGTGACCCATCGCTGATCCCAGTAATTGGCATATATTCGGTATAAAAGTCGTATTTCAAACTGCGAATACGTTCAGAGAGCCAGAATTTGCTCCAAAATATTGCTCAATAGTCGAATTTGGGATGTTTGGGATATTTTGAAAACTGCAGGGAGGGTTTGGGCAAAATGTGACTCATCGGCGCGTTCAGTAATTGGCATGTTTTCGATATATAAAGTCGTAATTTCAAACTGCGAATACGTGCAGAGAGCCAGAATTTGGCGCCAAAACATGGCTCAAGCGTCGAACTTGGGATGTTTAGGATATTTTCAAAACTGCAGGGTGGGTTTGGGCAAACTGTGACCCATCGCCGCTCTCAGTAATTGGCATATTTTCGGTATAAAATTCGTAATTTCAAACTGCGAATACATGCAGAGAGCCAGAATTTGGCTCCTTAATATGGCCCAAGCGTCGAATTTGAGATATTTCGGATATTTTGAAAAATGCAGGGAGGATTTGGGCAAAATGTGATCCATCGCCGCTTTCAGTAATTGGCATTTTTTCTGTATAAAAAGTCGTAATTTCAAACTGCGAATACGTGCAGAAAGCCAGAATTTGGCTCAAAAATATGGTTCAAGAGTAGAATTTGGGATGTTTGTGATATTTTTAAAACTGCAGGGAGGGTTTGGGCAAAATGTGACACATCGCTGATCCCAGTAATTGGCATATATTCGGTATAAAAAGTCGTTATTTCAAACTGCGAATACGTGCAGAGAGCGAGAATTTGGCTCCAAAATATTGCTCAAGCGTCAAATTTGGGATGTTTGGGATATTGTGAAAACTGCAGGGAGGGTTTGGGCAAAATGTGACCCATCGCTGATCCCAGTAATTGGCATATATTCGGTATAAAATTCGTAATTTCAAACTGCGAATACGTGCAGAGAGCCAGAATTTGGCTCCAAAATATTGCTCAATAGTCGAATTTGGGATGTTTGGGATATTTTGAAAACTGCAGGGACGGTTTGGGCAAAATGTGACTCATCGGCGCGTTCAGTAATTGGCATATTTTCGATATAAAAAGTCGTAATTTCAAACTGCGAATTCTGGCACAGAGCCAGAATTTGGCGCCAAAACATGGCTCAAGCGTCGAACTTGGGATGTTTAGGATATTTTCAAAACTGCAGGGTGGGTTTGGGCAAACTGTGACCCATCGCCGCTCGCAGTAATTGGCATATTTTCGGTATAAAATTCGTAATTTCAAACTGCGAATACGTGCAGAGAGCCAGAGTTTGGTTCCAAAATATGGCTCAAGAGTCGAATTTGGGATGTTTGAGATATTTTCAAAACTGCAGGGTGAATTTGGGCAAACTGTGACCCATTGCTGCTCTCAGTAATTAGAATATTTCGGTATAAAATTCGTAATTTCAAACTGCGAAAACGTGCTGAGAGCCAGAATTTGGCTCCAAAATATGGTTCAAGGGTCGAATTTGGGATGTTTGGGATATTTTGAATACTGCAGAGAGGGTTTAGGCAAAATGTGATCCATCGCTGCTTTCAGTAATTGGTATATTTTTCGGTATAAAAAGTCGTAATTTCAAACTGCGAATACGTGCAGAGAGCCACAATTTGGCTCCAAAATATGGTTCAAGCGTCGATTTTGGGATGTTTGTGATATTTTTAAAACTGGAGGGAGGGTTTGGGCAAAATGTGACCCATCGCTGATCCCAGTAATTGGCATATATTCGGTATAAAAAGTCGTAATTTCAAACTGCGAATACGTGCAAAGAGCCAGAATTTGGCTACAAAATATTGTTCAATCGTCGAATTTGGGATGTTTGTAATAATTTTAAAACTGCAGGGAGGGTTTGGGCAAAATGTGACCCATCGCTGATCCCAGGAATTGGCATAGATTCGGTATAAAAAGTCGTAATTTCAAACTGCGAATACGTGCAGAGAGCCAGAGTTTGGTTCAAAAATATGGCTCAAGATTCGAATTTAGGATGTTTGAGATATTTTCAAAACTGTAGGGTGAATTTGAGCAGACTGTGACCCATCGCCTCTCAGTAATTTGCATATTTTCGGAATAAAATTCTTAATTTCAAACTGCGAAAACGTGCCGAGAGCCAGAATTTGGCTCCAAAATATGGCTCAAGCGTCGAATTTGGGACGTTTGGGATATTTTGAAAACTGCAGAGAGGGGTCGGGCAAAATGTGATCCATCGCCGCTTTCAGTAATTGGAATATTTTCGGTATAAAAAGTCGTAATTTCATACTGCGAATACGTGCAGAGAGCCAGAAATTGGCTCCAAAATATTCCTCAAGGGTCGTATTTGGGATGTTTGGGATATTTCGAAAACTGCAGAGGGGTTTGGACAAAGTGTGACCCATTGACGCATTCAGTAATTGGTATATTTTCGGTATAAAATTCGTAATTTCAAACTGCGAATAAGTGAAGAGAGCAAAAATTTGGTTCCAAAATATGGATCAAGGGTAGAATTTGGGATGTTTGGATATTTTGAAAACTGCAGAGAGGGTTTGGGCAAAATGTGATCCATCGCCGCTCTCAGTAATTGGCATTTTTTCTGTATAAAAAGTCGTAATATGAAACTGCGAATACGTGCAGAGAGCCAAAATTTGGTTCCAAAATATGGTTCAAGCGTCGAATTTGGGATGTTTGTGATATTTTAAAAACTGCAGGGAGGGTTTGGGCAAAATGTGACCCATCGCTGATCCCAGTAATTGGCATATATCCGGTATAAAAAGTCGTAATTTCAAACTGCGAATACGTGCAGAGAGCCAGAATTTGGCTCCAAAATATTGCTCAATAGTTCGAATTTGGGATGTTTGGGATATTTTGAAAACTGCAGGGAGGGTTTGGGCAAAATGTGACTCATCGGCGCGTTCATTAATTGGCATATTTTCGATATAAAAAGTCGTAATTTCAAACTGCGAATACGTGCAGAGAGCCAGAATTTGGCGCCAAAATATGGCTCAAGAGTCGATCTTGGGATGTTTGGGATATTTTCAAAACTGCAGGGTGGGTTTGGGCAAACTGTGACCCATCGCTGCTCTCAGTAATTGGTATATTTTCGCTATAAAATTCGTAATTTCAAACTGCGAATACAAGCAGAGAGCCAGAATTGGGCTCCTTAATATGGCCCAAGCGTCGAATTTGGGATGTTTGGGATATTTTGAAAACTTCAGGAAGGTTTTTGTATTCGCAGTTTGAAGTTACGAATTTTATACCGAAAATATGCCAATTACTGAGAGCGGCGATGGGTCACAGTTTGCCCAAACCCTCCCTGCAGTTTTCAAAATATCCCAAACATCCCAAATTCGACTATAAAGCAATATTTTAGAGCCAAATTCTGGCTCTCTGCACGTATTCGCAGTTTGAAATTACGACTTTTTATACCGAATATATGCCAATTACTGGGAATGAGCGATGGGTCACATTTTGCCCAAACCCTATCTGCAGTTTTAAAAATATCACAAAACATCCCAAATTCGGCGCTTGAACCTTATTTTGGAACCAAATTCTGGCTCTCTTCACTTATTTTCAGTTTGAAATTACGACTTTTTATACCGAAAATATACCAATTACTGAAAGCGTCAATGAGTCACATTTTGTCCAAACCCCTCTGCAGTTTTCGAAATATCCCAAACATCCCAAATACTTCCCTTGAGGAATATTTTGGAGCCAATTTCTGTCTCTCTGCACGTATTCGCAGTATGAAATTACGACTTTTTATACCGAAAATATGCCAGTTACTGAAAGCGGCGATGGATGACATTTTGCCCGAGCCGTCTCTGCAGTTTTCAAAATATCCCAAACGTCCCAAATTTGACGCTTGAGCCATATTTTGGAGCCAAATTCTGGCTCTCAGCACGTTTTCGCAGTTTGAAATTAAGAATTTTGTTCCGAAAATATGCCAATTACTGAGAGCAGGCGATGGGTCACAGTTTGCCAAAATTCACCCTGCAGTTTTGAAAATATCTCAAACATCCCAAATTCGAATCTTGAGCCATATTTTTGAACCAAACTCTGGCTCTCTGCACGTATTCGCAGTTTGAAATTACGACTTTTTATTCCGAATATATGCCAATTCCTGGGATCAGCGATGGGTCACATTTTGCCCAAACCCTCCCTGCAGTTTTAAAAATATTACAAACATCCCAAATTCGACGCTTGAACCATATTTTGTAGCCAAATTCTGGCTCTTTGCACGAATTCGCAGTTTGAAATTACGACTTTTTATACCGAATATATGCCAATTCTTGGATCAGCGATGGGTCACATTTTGCCCAAACCCTCCCTGCAGTTTTAAAAATATCACAAACATCCCAAATTCGACGTTTGAACCATATTTTGGAGCCAAATTCTGGCTCTCTGCACGTATTCGCAGTTTGATATTACGACTTTTATACAGAAAAAATGCCAATTACTGAGAGCGGCGATGGATCACATTTTGCCAAACCCTCTCTCCAGTTTTTCAAAATATCCCAAACATCCCAAATTCGACCCTTGAACCATATTTGGAGCCAAATTCTGGCTCTCTGCATTTATTCGCAGTTTGAAATTACGACTTTTTATACCGAAAATATACAAATTACTGAAAACGGCGATGGGTCACATTTTGTACAAACCCCTCTGCAGTTTTCGAAATATCCCAAACATCCCAAATACGACCCTTGAGGAATATTTTGGAGCCAATTTCTGGCTCTCTGCATGTATTCGCAGTATGAAATTAAGAATTTTTATACCGAAAATATGCCAGTTACTGAAAGCGGCGATGGATCACATTTTGCCCGAGGTCTCTCTTCAGTTTTCAAAATACCCCAAACGTCCCAAATTCAAGGCTTGAGCCATATTTTGGAGCCAAATTCTGGCTCTCGGCACGTTTTCGCAGTTTGAAATTACGAATTTTATACCGAAAATATGCCAATTACTGAGAGCAGCAATGGGTCACAGTTTGCCCTAATTCACCCTGCAGTTTTGAAAAATATCTCAAACATCCCAAATTCGACTTTTGAGCCATATTTTGGAACCAAACTCACTTGATATTACGTAAATATATTCATTTTTACCAATATTTCGATACTATTTCATGTAGTATCACGATATGTGATTTGGCCTTTAAATCTCAGAATTTTGCATTATATTGCATTTTAAGCAAGTTTTCTTGCATTTTGTTTTTACGAAAAATCATCAAATTCAGGAATATTTTGACGTTTATCATCTCTTTTTCCTTTATGTGATTTAAACAAAATATATCGAATTAGGCAATATTTTGCCGTTTTTCCACGTTTTTGTGAATTTTCAGTCTATGGGTATTAATTCATTATATATACGATAAAAATGATGCAAACACATAATTGATTAGATAATAACCTTAAATACTTCATTTTCAATCATCTATTTCTTTCTCGTTAAAAAACTGAGTAAGATATTGAAAAGGGGAGAAGTTCAGTTTTTATTGCATATATCGACGTTTCAGCCGGATTAGAGCGGTTTTACGTGTACATCTTCCATCGGTAATATAAACGGAAAATCAAGAACATTTTAGTTAATTCTAAGGAAAACACATTGTTTTTTATCATTTGTATTGGAAACAGCATTGTCATATGTCTTTTCTTGAATCTAAATAATACGAAACCTCGCTCTATGATTTGAAGTTAAAATCCTCAAATATGGTAAAAAAGTGACTTTTTCACGTTAATCATGTAGTTTGATATTACGTAAATATATTCATTTTTACCAATGTTTCGATACTATTTCATGTAGTATCACGATATGTGATTTGGCCTTCAAATCTCAGAATTTTGCATAATATTGCATTTTAAGCAAGTTTTCTTGCATTTTGTTTCGTACGAAAAATCATCGAATTTAGAAATATTTTGACGTTTATCATCCCTTTTTCCTTTGTGATTTAAACAAAATATCATCGAATTAGGAAAAATTTTGCCGTTTATCCACGTTTTTGTGAATTTTCAGTTTATTGGTATTAATTCATTATATATACGATAAAAATGATGCAAACACATAATTGATTAGATAATAACCTTAAATACTTCAATTTGAATCAACTATTTGTTTCTCGTTAAAATACTGAGTAAGATATTGAAAAGGGAAGAAGTTCTCTTTTTATTGCATATATCAACGTTTCAGCCGGAATAGAGCGGTTTTCGTGTACATCTTCCATCGGTAATATAAACGGAAAATCAGGAACATTTTTTGTTAATTCTAATGAATACACATTGATTTTTATCATTTGTATTGGAAACAACATTGTCATATGTCTTTTCTTGGATCTAAAACGAAAAAACTCGCTCTATGATATGAAGTTAAAATCCTCAAATATGGTTAAATATTGACTTTTTTCACGTTTTTCATGTAGTTTGATATTACGTAAATATATTCATTTTTACTAATATTTCGATACTATTTCATGTAGTATCACGATATGTGATTTGGCCTTCAAATCTCAGAATTTCGTATAATATTGCATTTTAAGCAAGTTTTCTTGCATTTTGTTTCGTACGAAAAATCGTCAAATTTAGGAATATTTTGACGTTTATCATGCCCTTTTCCTTTATGTGATTTAAACAAAATATCATCGAATTAGGCAGCATTTTCCCGTTTTCCACGTTTTTGAGAATTTTCAGTTTATTGTTATTAATTCATTATATAAACAATAAAAATGATGCAAACACATAATTGATTAGAAATTACTCTTAAATACTTCATTTTCAATCAACCATTTGTTTCTCGTTAAAATACTGAGTAGGATATTTAAAAGCGGAGAAGTTCTGTTTTTATTGCATATATCGACGTTTCAGCAGGAATAGAGCTGTTTCGTATACGTCTTCCATCGGTAATATAAACGGAAAATCAAGAACATTTTAGTTAGTTCTAATGAAAAACACATTGTTTTTTATCATTTGTATTGGAAATAGCATTGTCATATGTCTTTTCTTGGATCTAAATAATACGAAACCTCGCTCTATGATTTGAAGTTAAAATCCTCAAATATGGTAAAACTAGTGACTTTTTCACGTTAATCATGTAGTTTGATATTACGTAAATATATTCATTTTACCAATATTTCGGATACTATTTCATGTTGTATCACGATATGTGATTTGGCCTTCAATCTCAGAATTTCGCATAATATTGCATTTTAAAGCAAGTTTTCTTGCATTTTGTTTCGTACGAAAAATCGTCGAATTTAGCAATATTTTGACGTTCATCATCCCTTTTCCTTTATGTATTTAAAACAAAATATCATCGAATTAGGCAAATATTTCCGTTTATCCACGTTTTTGTGAATTTTCAGTTTATTGGTATTAATTCATTATATATACGATAAAAATGATGCAAACACATAATTGATTAGATAATAACCTTAAATACTTCATTTTGAAACAACTATTTGTTTCTCGTTAAAATACTGAGTAAGATATTGAGAAGGGAAGAAGTTCTGTTTTTATTGCATATATCAACGTTTCAGACGGAATAGAGCGGTTTTCGTGTACTTCTTCCATCGGTAATATAACGGAAAATCAGGAATATTTTAGTTAATTCTAATGAAAGCACATTGATTTTTTTCTTTTGTATTGGAAACAACATTGTCATATGTCTTTTCTTGGATCTAAATAATACTAAACCTCGCTCTATGATATGAAGTTAAAAATACTCAAATATGGTTAAATAGTGACTTTTTTTCACGTTTTTCATGTAGTTTGATATTACGTAAATATATTCATTTTTACCAATATTTCGATACTATTTCATGTAGTATCACGATATGTGATTTGGCCTTCAAATCTCAGAATTTCGCATAATATTGCATTTTAAGCAAGTTTTCTTGCATTTTGTTTCGTACGAAAAATCATCAAATTTAGGAATATTTTGACGTTTATCATGCCCTTTTCCTTTATGTGATTTAAACATAATATCATCGAATTAGGCAATATATTGCCGTTTTCCCCACGTTTTTGTGAATTTTCAGTTTATTGTTATTAATTAATTATATATACGATAAAAATGATGCAAACACATAATTGATTAGAAATTAACCTCAAATACTTCATTTTCAATCAACCATTTGTTTCTCGTTAAAATACTGAGTAGGATATTGAAAAGGGAGAAATTCGGTTTTATTGCTATAGACGATTCAGCAGGATTAGAGCGGTTTACGTGTACATCTTCCATCGGTAATATAAACGGAAAATCAAGAACATTTTAGTTAGTTCTATAAAAATACATTGTTTTTTATCATTTGTATTGGAAACAACATTGTCATATGTCTTTTCTTGGATCTAAATAATACGAAACCTCGCTCTATGATTTAAAGTTAAAATCCTCATATATGGTAAAATAGTGTCTTTTTCACGTTAATCATGTAGTTTGATATTACGTAAATATATTCATTTTTACCAATATTTCGGTACTATTTCATGTAGTATCACGATATGTGATTTGGCCTTCAGATCTCAGAATTTCGCATAATATTGCATTTAAAACAAGTTTTCTTGCATTTTGTTTCGTACGAAAAATCATCGAATTTAGCAATATTTTGACGTTTATCATCCCTTTTCCTTTATGTGATTTAAACAAAATATCATCGAATTAGGCAATATTTTGCCGTTTTTCCACGTTTTTGTGAATTTTCAGTTTATGGGTATTTATTCATTATATATACGATAAAAATGATGCAAACACTTAATTGATTAGATAATAACCTTAAATACTTCATTTTCAATCAACTATTTGTTTCTCGTTAAAATACTGAGTAGGATATTGAAAAGGGGAGAAGTTCTGTTTTTATTGCATATATCGACGTTTCAGCCGGAACAGAGATGTTTTCGTGTACATCTTCCATCGGTAATACTAACGGAAAATCAGGAACATTTTAGTTAATTCTATTGAAAACACATTGATTTTTATCGTTTGTATTAGAAACAACATTGTCAAATGTCTTTTTTTGGATCCAAATAATACGAAACCTCGCTCTATGATTTGAAGTTAAAATCCTCATATATGGTAAAAAAGTGACTTTTTCACGTTAATCATGTAGTTTGATATTACGTAAATATATTCATTTTTACATATATTTCGATATTATTTCATGTAGTATCACGTATTCGCTTTTTGAAATTACGATATTTTATACCGAAAATATGCCAATTACTGAGCGCGCCGATGAGTCACATTCTGCCCAAATCCTCCCTGCAGTTTTCAAAATATACCAAACATCCCAAATTCGACACTTGAAACATATTTTGAAGCCAAATTCTGGCTCTCTGCACGTATTCGCAGTTTGAAAATATGACTTTTTATACTGAAATTATGCCAGTTACTGAAAGCAGCGATGGATCACATTTTGCCCAAGCCCTCCCTGCAGTTTTCCAAATTTCCCAAACGTCCCAAATTCAACTCTTGAACCATATTTTGGCGCCAAATTCTGTCTCTCTGCACGTATTCGCAGTTTGAAACTACGAATTTTTATACCAAAATATGCCAATTATTGAACGCGCCGATGAGTCACATTTTGCCCAAACCCTCCCTGCAGTTTTCAAAATATCCAAAACATCCCAAATTTGACGCTTGAGCAATATTTTGGAACAAAATTCTCGCTGTCAGCACGTATTCGCAGTTTGAAATTATGACTTTTTTTACCTAATATATGCCAATTACTGGGATCAGCGATGGGTCACATTTTGCCCAAACCCTCCCTGCAGTTTTAAAAATATCACAATCATCCCAATTTCGACTCTTGAACCATATTTTGGAGCCAAATTCTGGCTCTTTGCACGTATTCGCAGTTTGAAATTACGATTTTATACAGAAAAAATGCCAATTACTGAAAGCGGCGATGGATCACATTTTGCCCAAACCCTCCCTGCAGTTTTAAAATATCGCAAACATCCCAAATTCGACGCTTGGGTCATATTAAGGATCCAAATTCTGGCTCTCTGCATGTATTCGCAGTTTGAAATTACGAATTTTATACCGAAAATATGCCAATTACTGAGAGCGTCGATGGGTCACAGTTTGCCCAAACCCACCTTGCAGTTTTGAAATTATCCCAAACATCCCAAATTCGACGCTTGAGCCATATTTTGGCGCCAAATTCTGTCTCTCTGCACGTATTCGCAGTTTGAAATTACGAATTTCATACCGAAAATATGCCAATTACTGAGAGCGGCGATGGTCACAGTTTGCCCAAATTCACCCTGCAGTTTTGAAAATATCTCAAACATCCCAAATTCGACTTCTGAGCTATATTTTGGAACCAAACTCTGGCTCTCTGCACGTATTCGCAGTTTGAAATTGCGAAGTTTTACACCGAATATATGCCAATTACTGGGATCAGCGATGGGTCACATTTTCCCCAAACCCTCCCTGCAGTTTTAAAATACCACAAACATCCCAAATTCGACGCTTGAACCATATTTTGTAGCCAAATTCTGGCTCTTGCAGGTATTCGCAGTTTGAAATTACGACTTTTTATACAGAAAAAATGCCAATTACTGAGAGCGGCGATGAGTCCATTTTGCCCAAACCCCCCTGCAGTTTTCAAAATATCCCAAACATCCCAAATTCGACCCTTGAGCAAAATTTGGAGCCAAATTTGGCTCTATGCACGTATTCGCAGTTTGAAATTACGACATTTTATACCAAAAATGCCAATTACTGAACCGCCGATGAGTCACATTTTGCCCAAACCCTCCCTGTAGTTTTCAAAATATCCCAAACATCCCAATTCGACTATTGAGCAATATTTTGGAGCCAAATTCTGGCACAGTGCACGTATTCGCAGTTTGAAATTACGACTTTTTATACCGAATATATGCCAATTACTGGGATCAGCGATGGTCACATTTTGCCCAAACGCTCCCTGCAGTTTTAAAAATATCACAAACATCCCAAATTCGACTCTTGAACCATATTTTGGAGCCAAATTCTGGCTCTCTGCACGTATTCGCAGTATGAAATTACGACTTTTTATACAGAAAAATGCCAATTACTGAACGCGCCGAAGAGTCACATTTTGCCCAAATCCTCCCTGCAGTTTTCAAAATATCCCAAACATCCCAAATTCGACTTTTGAGCCATATTTTGGAGCCAAACTCTGGCTCTGCACGTATTCGCAGTATGAAATTACGACTTTTTATACCGAAAATATGCCAGTTACTGAAAGCAGCGATGGATCACATTTTGCCCAAGCCCACTCTGAAGTTTTCAAAATATCCCAAAAGTCCCAAATTCGACTCTGGAGCCATATTTTGGAGCAAATTCGGCTCTCGGCCGTTTTGCAGTTTGAAATTACGATTTTATACCGAAAATATGCCAATTACTGAGAGCGGTGATGGGTCACAGTTTGCCCAAATTCACCCTGTAGCTTTGAAAATATCTCAAACATCCCAAATTCGACTCTTGAGCCATATTTTGGAACCAAACTCTGGCTCTCTGCACGTATTCGCAGTTTGAAATTACGACTTTTTATACCGAATATATGCCAATTACTGGGATCAGCGATGGTCACATTTTGCCCAAACCCTCCCTGCAGTTTTAAAAATATCACAAACATCCCAAATTCGAGCTTGAACCATATTTTGTAGCCAAATTCTGGCTCTTGCACGTATTCGCAGTTTGAAATTACGACTTTTTATACCGAAATATGCCAATACTGAAAGCGGCGATGAGTCACATTTGCCCAAACCCCCCTGCAGTTTTCAAAATATCCAACATCCCAAACTCGACCCTTGAGCCATATTTTGGAGCCAAATTCTGGCTCTCTGCACGTATTCGCAGTTTGAAATTACGACTTTTTTACCAAAATATGTCAATTACTGAACGCGCCGAAGAGTCACATTTGCCCAAACCTTCTCTGCAGTTTTCAAAATATCAAACATCCCAAATTTGACCTTGAGCATATTTTGGAGCCAAATTTCGCTCTCTGCACGTATTCGCAGTTTGAAATTACGACATTTTTTACCGAATATATGCCAATTACTGGGATCAGCGATGTGTCACATTTTGCCCAAACCTCCCTGCAGTTTTAAAAATATCACAAACATCCCAAATTCGACTTAACCATATTTTGGAGCAATTCTGGCTCTCTGCACGTATTCGCAGTTTGAAATTACGACTTTTTATAGAAAAAATGCCAATTACTGAAAGCAGCGATGGATCACATTTTGCCCAAACCCTCCCTGCAGTTTTCAAAATATCCCAAACATCCCAAATTCGACGACTCATATTTTAAGCAAAATTCTGGATCTCTGCACGTATTCGCAGTATGAAATACGACTTTTTATACCGAAAATATGCCAGTCACTGACAGCGGCGATGGATCACACTTTGCCCAAGCCCTCCCTGCAGTTTTGAAAATATCCCAAACGTCCCAAATTCGACGCTTGAGCATATTTTGGAGCCAAATTCTGGCTTGCACGTTTCGCAGTTTGAATTACGAATTTTATACCGAAAATATGCCAATTACTGAACGCGCGATGAGTACATTTTGCCCTAACCCTCCCTGCAGTTTTCAAAATATCAAACATCCCAAATTGACGCTTGAGCATATTTGGAGCAAATTCTCGCTCTTGCACGTATTCGCAGTTTGAAATTACGACTTTTTATACGAAATATGCCAATTAATGATCAGCGATGGACATTTTGCCCAAACCCTCCCTGCAGTTTTAAAATATCCAAACATCCCAAATTCAACGCTTGACCATATTTGGAGCCAAATTCTGGCTCTCTGCACGTATTCGCAGTTTGAAATTACGATTTTATACGAAAAATGCCAATTACTGAAGCGGCGATGATCACGTTTGCCCAAACCCTCCCTGCAGTTTTGAAATTATCCCAACCATCCCAAATTCGGCTATTGAACCATAATTTGGAGCAAAACTCTGGCTCTCTGCACGTATTCGCAGTTTGAAATTACGAATTTTTATACCGAATATATGCCAATTACTGGGATCAGCGATGGGTCACATTTTGCCCAAACCCCTCAGCAGTTTTCGAAATAATCCAAACATCCCAAATACAACCCATGAGGAATTTTTTGGAGCCAATTTCTGGCTCTCTGCACGTATTCGCAGTAGAAATTCCGACTTTTTATACCGAAAATATGCCAGTTACTGAAAGCGGCGATGTTTCACATTTTGCCCAAGCCCTCTCTGCAGTTTTCAAAATATCACAAACATTCCAAATTCGACGCTTGAACCATATTTTGTAGCCAAACTCTGGCTCTTTGCACGTATTCGCAGTTTGAAATTACGAATTTTATACCGAAAATATACCAGTTATGAGAGCGGCGATGGGTCACAGTTTGCCCAAATTCACTCTGCAGTTTTGAAAATATCCCAAACATCCCAAATTTGACGCTTGAGCAATATTTTGGAGCAAAATTCTCGCTCTCTGCACGTATTCGCAGTTTGAAATTACGACATTTTATACTAAATATATGGCAATTAATGGGATCAGCGATGGGTTACATTTTGCCCAATCCCTCCCTGCAGTTTTAAAAATATCACAAACATCCCAAATTCGACGCTTGAACCATAATTTGGAGCCAAATTCTGGCTTTCTGCACGTATTCGCAGTTTAAAATTACGACTTTTTATACAGAAAAAATGCCAATTACTGAAAGCAGCGATGGATCACGTTTTGCCCAAACCCTCCCTGCAGTTTTCAAAATATCCCAAACGTCCCAAATTCGACGCTTGAACCATATTTTGTAGCCAAATTCTGGCTCTCTGCACGTATTCGCCGTTTGAAATTACGATTTTTATACCGAAAATATTCTATTTCTGAGAGCAGCGATATGTCACAGTTTGCCCAAACCCTCTCTGCAGTTTAGAACATATCCCAAACATCCAAAATTCGACTATTGAACCATAATTTGGAGGTAAATTCTGGCTCTCTGTACGTATTCGCAGTTTGAAATTCCGACTTTTTATAACGGAAATATGCCAATTACTGAACGCGCAGATGAGTCACATTTTGCCCAAGTCCTCCCTGCAGTTTTCAAAATATCTAAAACATCCCAAATTCGACGCTTGAACCATAATTTGGAGCCAAATTCTGGCTCTCTGCACGTTCGCAGTTTGAAATTACGACGTTTTATACCAAAATATGCCAATTACTGAACGCGCCGATGAGTCACATTTTGCCCAAACCTTCCCTGCAATTTTCAAAATATCCATAACATCCCAAATTTGACGCTTGAGCAATATTTTGGAGCAAAATCCTCGCTCTCTGCACGTATTCGCAGTTTGAAATTATGACTTTTTATACCGAATATATGCCAATTACTTGGATCAGCGATGGGTCACATTTTGCCTAAACCCTCCCTGCAGTTTTAAAAATATCACAAACATCCCAAATTCGACGCTTGAACCATATTTTGGAGCCAAATTCTGGCTCTCTGCACGTATTCGCAGTTTGAAATTACGATATTTTATACAGAAAAAATGCCAATTACTGAAAGCGGCGATGAATCACATTTTGCCCAAACCCTCTCTGCAGTTTTCAAAATATCCCAAACATCCCAAATTCGACGCTTGGGCTAAATTAACGAGCCAAATTCTGGCTCTCTGCATGTATTCGCAGTTTGAAATTATGAATTTTATACCGAAAATATGCCAGTTACTGAGAGCGGCGATGGGTCACAGTTTGACCAAACCCACCCTGCAGTTTTGAAAATATCCTAAACATCCCCAATTCGACGCTTGAGCCATATTTTGGCGGGAAATTCTGGCTCTCTGCACGTATTCGCAGTTTGAAATTACGACTTTTTATACCGAAAATATGCCAATTACTGAACGCGCCGATGAGTCACATTTTGCCCAAACCCCTCTGCAGTTTTCAAAACATCAAAAGCACCCCAAATACGACCCTTGAAGAATATTTTGGCGCCAATTTCTGGTTCTCTGCACGAATTCGCAGTATGAAATTACGACTTTTTATACCGAAAATATGCCAGTTACTGAAAGCGGCGATGGATCACATTTTCCCAAGCCCTCTTTGCAGTTTTCAAAATATTCCAAACGTCCCAAATTCGACGCTTGAGCCATATATTTTAGCCAAATTCTGGCTCTCGGCACGTTTTCGCAGTTTGAAATTACGAATTTTATACCGAAAATATGCCAATTACTGAGAGCGGCGATGGGTCACAGTTTGCCCAAATTCACCCCGCAGTTTTGAAAATATCTCAAACATCCAAATTTCGACTCTTGAGCCATGATTTGGAACCAAACTCTGGCTCTCTGCACGTATTCGCAGTTTGAAATTACGACTTTTTATACAGAAAAATTGCCAATTACTGAAAGCGGCGATGGATCACATTTTGCCCAAACCCTCTCTGCAGTTTTCAAAATATCCCAAACATTCCAAATTCGACCCTTGAACCATATTTTGGAGCCAAATTCTCTCTCTCTGCACGTATTCGCAGTTTGAAATTACGCCTTTTTATACCGAAAATTACCAATTACTGAAAGCGGCGATGGGTCACATTTTGCCCAAACCCCTCTGCAGTTTTCGAAATATCCCAAACATCCCAAATACGTCCCTTGAAGAATATTTTGGAGCCAATTTCTGGCTCTCTGCACGTATTCGCAGTAGGAAATTACGACATTTTATACCGAAAATATGCCAGTTACTGAAAGCGGCGATGGATCACATTTTGCCCAAGCCCTCTCTACAGTTTTCAAAATATCCCAAAAGTCCCAAATTCGACGCTTGAGCCATATTCTGGAGGCAAATTCTGCCTCTCGGCACGTTTTCGCAGGTTGAAATTATGACTTTTCATGAGTGATGCAGAGGCTTAAGAGTGGGATGCAGAGGCTCAAGAGAGGGATGCAGAGGCTCATGTGAGGGATGCAGAGGCACAAGAGAAAGATGCAGAGGCACTTGAGAACGATGCAAAGGCTCAAGAGAGGGATGCAGAGGCTTAAGAGAGTGATGCAAAGGCTCAAGAGAGGGATGCAGAGGCTCAAGAGAATGATGTAGAGGCTCAAGAGAGGGATGCAGAGGCTCAAGAGAATGATGCAGAGGCTCAAGAGAGTGATGCAGAGGATCAAGAGAGTGATGCAGAGGCTGAAGAGAGAGATGAAGAGGCTTAAGAGAGTGATGCAGAGGCTCAAGAGAGTGATGCATGGGCTCAAGAGAATGATGTAGAGGCTTAAGAGAGGGATGTAGAGGCTCAAGAAATAGTCAAGGTACAAATAGTTGATTGAGAATCATGTATTTAAGGGTAATTTGCAATTCATTACGTGTGTGCATCATATTTATCGTAAATTTCATGAATTAATGGCTATAAACCGAAAAGGCTGGAAAACGTGGAAAAACGGTAAAATATTGCATAAATCGTTGATATTTGGTTTAAATCTCATACAGGAAACAAGGATGAAAACCCCCAAAATATTGCTAAATTCGATGATTTTAAGTACAAAGTACAATGCAAGAAAACTTGCTTAAAAACGCCATATTATGTGAAATTCTGAGATTTGTAGGCCAAATCACATATATTTGGACAACATGAAGCAGTATCAAAAAAATGAGTATATTCAAACATTTTAACCAGATATCACTCAACATGAAAAACGTGAAAAAAGTCACTATAATACCATATTCGAGGACTTTTACGTAGAATCAAAGAGCGAGGTTGCGTATTATTTTGATCAATAAAAAGGCATATGAAAACGTTGTTTCCAATTCAAATGATAAAAACCAATGTGTTTTCTATAGAATTACCTAAAGTGTTCCTGAATTTCTGTTTATATCATCGTAAGAAGAGGTACTCATAAAACTGCTTTACTCCGGCTGAAACTTCAAAATATGCAATAAAAACAGAAAATCTCCCTAATCAATATCTTACTCACTATTTTAACGAGATACAAGAGTTGATTTAAAATCAAGTATTTAATTTTAATTTGCAATTAATTACGTGTTTGCATCATATTTATCGTAAATTTATTGAATTAATGGCAATAAACCGAAAAGGCTTGAAAACGCGGAAAAATGGCAAAATATTGCCTAAATCGATGATATTTGGTTTAAATCTTAAAGAAAACAAGGATGAAAAACCTCAAAATATTTCTAAATTCGATGATATTATGTACAAAGCACAATGCATGAAAACGCAATAAATATTGCTTAAAACGCAATATTATGCGAAATTCTGAGATTTGTAGGCTAAATTACATTTTGCGAGACAACATGAAGTAGTATCAAAATATTAGTAAAATCGAACATATTTACCTAAAATTACTCTACATAAAAACGTGAAAAAGTCACTAAAAATACAAAATTTGACGATTTTTACATCAAATCATAGAGCGAGGTTGCGTATTATTTTGATCATTAAAAAGGCATATGAAAACGTTGTTTCCAATTCAAATGATAAAAATCAATGTGTTTCTTTAGAATTAACTAAAATGTTCCTGAATTTCCGTTTATATTACTGTAGGAAGAGGCACTCGTAAAACCGCTTTAAACCGGCTGAAACGTAAAAATATGCAATGGCAACAAAAAATCTTTTCTAATCAATACCTAACTCATTATTTTAACGAGGTACAAATAGTTGACTGTAAATAAAGTACTTAAGGGTAATTTGCAATTAATTATGTGTTTGCATCATATTTATCGTATTTTTAATGCATTAATGACAATAAACCAAAAATGCTTAAAATCGTTGAAAAACGGCAAATAATTTCCTAAATCGTTGATATTTCGTTTAAGTCTTATAAAGGAAAAAAGGATGATAAACGTGAAAATATTGCTAAATTCCATTGTTATTAGTACAAATAAAATACAAGAAAACTTGCTTAAAAACGCAATATTATGCTAAATTCTTAGATTTTTAAGCTAAATCACATTTCGCGAGAAAACATGAGGTTGTATCAAAATATTAGTAAATTCGAATATTACTACCTTAAATGTTTTCATGTTGTCACATGAAAACGTGAAAAAAGTCACAACATTACCAATTACGTGGATTTTTGCTTCAAATCATTAAGCAATGTTTCGTGTTATTTTGATCATATGATACGGCGTTTTCCAACTCAAATGATAAAAAATCAATGTCTTTTCATTAGAATTAACTAAAATGTTCCTGAATTTCCGTTTATATTACTGAGAGAAAAGGTACTCGTTAAACTACACTAATCCGGCTGAAACGACGAAATATGCAATAACAACAGAAAATCTCTCCTAATCAATATCTGACTCACTATTTTAACGAGGTACAAATAGTTGATTGAAAATCAAGTATTTAAGGGTAATTTGCAATTCATTACGTGTTTGCGTCATATTTATCGTAAATTTAATGAATTAAAGCAATAAACCGAAAATGCTTGAAAACGTGGAAAAACGGCCAAATATTGCCTAAATCGTGGATGATATCTCATAAAGGAAACAAGGATGAAAAACCCCAAAATATTGCTAAATTCGCTGATTTTATGTACAAGGCACAATGCAAGAAAACTTGCTTAAAAACGCAATATTATGTTTAATTCTGAGATTTGTAGGCCAAATCACAAATAGAGAGACAACATGAAGTAGTATCAAAATATTAGTAAATTCGAATATTTTTACCTAAAATCACCCAACATGAAAAACGTGAAAAAAGTCACTATAATACCAAATTCGAGGATTTTTACTTCAAATAATAGAGCGAGGTTGCGAATTATTTTGAAAATTAAAAAGGCATATGAGAACGATTTTTCCAAACTCAAATGATAAAAATCAATGTGTTTTCTTTGAATTAACTAAAATGTTCCTGAATTTCCGTTTATATTTCTGAATTCGTAAACCGCTCTAATCTGGCTAAAACGTCGAAATATGCAATGGAAACAGAAATTCTCTCTTAATCAATATCTAACTCACTATTTTAACGAGATATAAAAAGTTGGTTAAAAATCAAGTATTTAAGGGTAATTTGCAATTAATTACGTGTTTGCATCATATTTATCTTTTTTTTTGCATTAATGACAATAAACTAAAAATGCTTAAAATCGTTGAAAAACGGCAAATCATTACCTAAATCGTTGATATTTGGTTGAAGACTCATAAAGGAAAAAAGGATGATAACCGTGAAAATATTGCTAAATTAGATGATTATTAGTACAAATATAATGCCAGAAAACTTGCTTAAAAACGCAGTATTATGCTAAATTCTTAGAATTATAGGCTCAATCACATTTCGCGAGAAAATATGAGGTTGTATCAAAATATTAGTAAATTCGAATATTACTACCATAAATGACACATGTTTTCATATGAAAACGTGAAAAAAGTCACAACATTACCCATTACGTGGATTTTTGCTTGAAATCATTAAGCGAGGTTACGTGTTATTTTAATCATATGAAAAGGCGTTTTCCAATTCATATGATAAAAATCAATATCTTTTCATTAGAATTAACTAAAGTGTTCCTGAATTTCAGTTTATATTACTGAAAGAAGAGGCACTCGTAAAACGGCTGAAACGTCGAAATATGCAATAAAAACAGAATATCTCTCCTAATCAATATCTGACTCACTATTTTAACGAGGTACAAATAGTTGATTGAAAATCAAGTATTTAAGGGTAATTTGCAATTCATTACGTGTTTGCGTCATATTTATCGTAAATTTAATGAATTAAAGGCAATAAACCGAAAATGCTTGAAAACGTGGAAAAACGGCCAAATATTGCCTAAATCGTGGATGATATCTCATAAAGGAAACAAGGATGAAAAACCTCAAAATATTGCTAAATTCGCTGATTTCATGTACAAGGCACAATGCAAGAAAACTTGCTTAAAAACGCAATGTTATGTGTAATTCTGAGATTTGTAGGCCAAATCACAAATAGAGAGACAACATGAAGTAGTATCAAAATATTAGTAATTTCGAACATTTTTGACTAAAATCATCCTAAATGAAAAACGTGAAAAAAGTCACTATAATACCAAATTCAAGGATTTTTACTTCAAATCATAGAGCGAGGTTGCGTATTATTTTTATAATTAAAAAGGCATATGAAAACGATGTTTTCAATTCAAATGATAAAAATCAATGTGTTCTCTTTAGAATTAACTAAAATGTTCCTCAATTTCTGTTTATATTGCTGAAAGAAGAGGTACTCATAAAACTGCTTTACTCCGGCTGAAACGTCGAAATATGCAATAAAAACAGAAAATCTCTCTTAATCAATATCTTACTCACTGTTTCAACGAGTTGATTGAAAATCTTGTATTTAAGGTAAATTTGCAATTATTTACGTGTTTGCATCATAACATGAGGGATGTGTTTGCATCATCTTGCTCAGTATTTTAACGAGAAACAAATAGTTAATTGAAAATTAAGTATTTAAGGTTATTTTCTAATCAGTTATGTGTTTGCATCATTTTTATCGTATATTTAATGAATTAATACCAATAAACTGAAAATTCACAAAAACGTGAAAAAACGGCAAAATATTGCCTAAATGCAAAATTTGTGAAATTCTCTTATTTGAAGGCCAAATCACATATCGTGAGAAAACATGAAGTAGTATCGAAATATTCGTAAAACGAATATATTTACGTAATGTCACACAACATGAAAAACGTGAAAAAAAATCGCTATTTTACCAAATTTGAGGATTTTAACTTCAAATCATAAAGCGAGGTTTCGTATTATTTAGATTCTAGAAAAGACATATAAAGATGTTGTTTCCAATACAAATGATAAAAATCCATGTGTTTTTATTAAAATACTCTAAAATGTTCCTGATTTTCCGTTTATATTACCGATGGAAGATGTACACGTAAAACCGCTCTAATCCGGCTGAAACGTCGATATATGCAATAAAATCATAACTTCTCGCTTTTTCAATATCTTACTCAGTATTTTAACGAGAAACAAATAGTTGATTGAAAATGAAATATTTAATGTTAATTTCTAATCAATTATGTGTTTGCATAATTTTTATCGTATATATATTGAATTAATAACAATAAACTGAAAATTCACAAAAACGTGGAAAAACGGCAAAATATTGCCTAATTCGATGATATTTTGTTTAAATCACATAAAGGAAAAGGGGGATAAAACGTCAAAATATTTCTAAAGTCAATGATTTTTAGTACAAAACAAAAAGCAAGAAAACTTGCTTAAAAATGCAATATTATGCGAAATTCTCAGACTTAAGGCCAAATCACATATTGTGAGAAAACAAGAAGTAGTATCGAATTATTGGTAAAAACGAATATATTTACGTACAATCACACTACATGAAAAACGTGAAAAAAATCGCTATATTACCAAATTTGAGGATTTTAACTTCAAATCATGAAGCGAGGTTCGTATTATTTAGATCCTAGAAAAGATATATAAAGATGTTGTTTCCAATACAAATGATAAAAATCAATGTGTTTTCATTACCTCACTTGAGGTAATCACATTATATCACTTGAGGTAATTACCTCACTTTCATCCCTCACTTGAGCCTCTGCATCACCCTCTTGAACTCCTGCATCCCTCTCATGAGCCTCTGCATCCCTAACTTGAGCCTTTGCATCACTCTCTTAAGACTCCTTAAACTTACGAAAGTGATGCAGAGGCTCAAGAGAGGGAGGCAGAGGCTTAACAGAGTGATGCAAAGGCTCAAGGGAGGGATGCAGAGGCTCATGAGAGGGATGCAGGAGTTCAAGAGAGGGATGCAGAGGCTCAAGAAAGGGATGCAGAGGCTTAAGAAAGTAATGAAGAGGCTCAAAATAGGGATGCAGAGGCTTAAGAGGGTGATGCAGAGGCTCAAGAGGGTAAGGCAGAGGCTCAAGAGAGGGATGTAGAGGCTCAAGCGAGTGATGCAGAAGCTCAATAGAGTGATGCAGAGGCTTAAGAGAGTGATGCAGAGGCTTAATAGAGGGGATGCAGAGGCTCAAGAGAGTGATGCAGAGGCTGACGAGAGTGATGCAGAGGCTAAAGAGAGGGATGCAGAGGTTCAAGAGAGGGATGCAGAGTGTTAAGAAAGGGATGCAGGGGCTCAAGAGAGGGATGCAGAGGCTCAAGAGAAGGATTCAGAGGCTCTTGAGAGTGATGCAGAGGCTGAAGAGAGGGATGCAGAGGCTCATGAGTGGGATGCCTTAGTTCAAGAGAGGGATGCAGAGGCTCAAGAGAGTGATGCAGAGGCTTAAGAGAGGGATGCAGAGGCTCAAGAGAGTGATGCAGAGGCTTAAGAGAATGATGCAGAGGCTCAGGAGAATGCTGCAGAGTCTCAAGAAAGGGATGCTGAGGCTCCAGAGAGGGATGCAGAGGCTAAAGAGAGTGATGCAGAGGCTGAAGAGAGAGAGAGATGCAGAATCTTAAGAGAGTGATGCAGAGGCTCAAGAGAGTAATGCAGAGGCTGAAAAGAATGATGTAGAGGCTTAAGAGTGGGATGCGGAGCCTCAAGAGAATGAATCAGAGGCTCACGAGAGTGATGCAGAGGATCAAGAGAGGGATGCAGAGGCTTAAGAGAGTGATGAAGAGGCTCAAGAGAGTGATGCAGATGCTCAAGAGAGTGATGAAGAGGCTCAAGAGAGTGATGCAGAGGCTCATGAGAGTGATGCAGAGGATCAAGAGAGTGATGCAGAGGCTCAAGAGAGTGATGCAGAGGATCAAGAGAGGGAAGCAGAGTCTTAAGAGAGTGATGCAGAGGGCGAAGAGTGATGCAGAGGCTTAGGAGAGTGATGCAGAGGCTGAAGAGAGTGTTGCAGAGGCTCAAGAGAGAGATGCAGAGGCTAAAGAGAGTGATGCAGAGGCTTACTAGAGAGATGCAGAGGATCACGAGAGGGATGCAGAGGCTTAAGTGAGTGATGCAGAGGCTGAAGAGTGTTGCAGAGGCTTAAGAGAGGTATGCAGAGGCTCAAGAGAGTGATGCAGAGGCTCGAGAGAGTGATACAGAGGCTCAAGAGAGTGATGCAGAGGTTCAAGAGAGTGATGCAGAGGCTCAAGAGAGTGATGCAGAGGCTCAAGAGAGTGATGCAGAGGCACAAGAGAGGGATGCAGAGTTTTAAGAGAGTGATGCAGAGGCTCAAGAGAGTGATGCAGAGGCTTAGGAGAGGGATGACGAGGCTCAAAAGAGTGATGAAGAGGCTCAAGAGAAGGATGTAGAGGCTCAAGAGCGTGATGCAAAGGCTCAAGAGAGTGATGCAGAGGCCTAGGAGAATGATGCAGAGGCTCATGAGAGGGATCCAGAGGCTGAAGAGAGTGATGCAGAGGCTCAAGAGAGGGATGCAGAGGCTCAAGAGAGTGATGCAGAGGCTCAAGAGAGTGATGCAGAGGCTTAGGAGAGTAATGCAGAGGCTTAAGAGAGGGATGCAGGGGCTCATGAGAGGGATGCAGAGGCTTAAGAGGGTGATGCAAAGGCTCAAGAGAGGGATGCAGAGGTTCAAGAAAGGGATGCAGTGGCTCAAGAGAGTGATGCAGAGGCTTAAGAGGGTGATGCAAAGGCTCTAGAGTGGGATGCAGAGGCTCATGAGAGAGATGCAGGAGTTCAAGAGAGTGATGCGGAGGCTCAAGAGAGGGATGCAGAGGCTCAAGAGAGGGATGCAGGGGCTCAACAGAGGGATGCAGAGGTTCAAGCGAGGGATGCAGAGGCTCAAGAGAGGGACGCAGAGGCTCAAGAGAAGGATGCAGAGGCTCAAGTGAGGGATGCAGAGGCAAATGAGAGGGATGCCGAGGCTCTTGAGAGTGATGCCGAGGCTAATGAGAGGGATGCAGAGGCTTAAGAGAGTGATTCAGAGGCTTACGAGAGTGATGTAGAGGCTTAAGAGAGTGATGCAGAGGCTCAAGAGAGGGATGCAGAGGCTCATGAGAGGGACGCAGAGGCTCAAGAGAAGGATGCAGAGGCTCAAGTGAGGGATGCAGAGGCACAAGAGAGGGATGCAGAGGCACAAGAGAGGGATGCAGAGGATCAAGAGAGTGATGCAGAGGCTCGAGAGAGTGATGCAGAGGCTTAAGAAAGTAATGAAGAGGCTCAAAATAGGGATGCAGAGGCTTAAGAGGGTGATGCAGAGGCTCAAGAGGGTAAGGCAGAGGCTCAAGAGAGGGATGTAGAGGCTCAAGCGAGTGATGCAGAAGCTCAATAGAGTGATGCAGAGGCTTAAGAGAGTGATGCAGAGGCTCAAGAGAGTGATGCAGAGGCTTAAGAGAGGGATGCAGAGGCTCAAGAGAGTGATGCAGAGGCTTAAGAGAATGATGCAGAGGCTCAGGAGAATGCTGCAGAGTCTCAAGAAAGGGATGCTGAGGCTCCAGAGAGGGATGCAGAGGCTAAAGAGAGTGATGCAGAGGCTGAAGAGAGAGAGAGATGCAGAATCTTAAGAGAGTGATGCAGAGGCTCAAGAGAGTAATGCAGAGGCTGAAAAGAATGATGTAGAGGCTTAAGAGTGGGATGCGGAGCCTCAAGAGAATGAATCAGAGGCTCACGAGAGTGATGCAGAGGATCAAGAGAGGGATGCAGAGGCTTAAGAGAGTGATGAAGAGGCTCAAGAGAGTGATGCAGATGCTCAAGAGAGTGATGTAGAGGCTCAAGAGAGTGATGCAGAGGCTCATGAGAGTGATGCAGAGGATCAAGAGAGTGATGCAGAGGCTCAAGAGAGTGATGCCGAGGATCAAGAGAGGGAAGCAGAGTCTTAAGAGAGTAATGCAGAGGGCGAAGAGTGATGCAGAGGCTTAGGAGAGTGATGCAGAGGCTGAAGAGAGTGTTGCAGAGGTTCAAGAGAGAGATGCAGAGGCTAAAGAGAGTGATGCAGAGGCTTACTAGAGTGATGCAGAGGATCACGAGAGGGATGCAGAGGCTTAAGTGAGTGATGCAGAGGCTGAATAGTGTTGCAGAGGCTTAAGAGAGGTATGCAGAGGCTCAAGAGAGTGATGCAGAGGCTCGAGAGAGTGATACAGAGGCTCAAGAGAGTGATGCAGAGGTTCAAGAGAGTGATGCAGAGGCTCAAGAGAGTGATGCAGAGGCTCAAGAGAGTGATGCAGAGGCACAAGAGAGGGATGCAGAGTTTTAAGAGAGTGATGCAGAGGCTCAAGAGAGTGATGCAGAGGCTTAGGAGAGGGATGACGAGGCTCAAAAGAGTGATGAAGAGGCTCAAGAGAAGGATGTAGAGGCTCAAGAGCGTGATGCAAAGGCTCAAGAGAGTGATGCAGAGGCCTAGGAGAATGATGCAGAGGCTCATGAGAGGGATCCAGAGGCTGAAGAGAGTGATGCAGAGGCTCAAGAGAGGGATGCAGAGGCTCAAGAGAGTGATGCAGAGGCTCAAGAGAGTGATGCAGAGGCTTTGGAGAGTAATGCAGAGGCTTAAGAGAGGGATGCAGGGGCTCATGAGAGGGATGCAGAGGCTTAAGAGGGTGATGCAAAGGCTCAAGAGAGGGATGCAGAGGTTCAAGAAAGGGATGCAGTGGCTCAAGAGAGTGATGCAGAGGCTTAAGAGGGTGATGCAAAGGCTCTAGAGTGGGATGCAGAGGCTCATGAGAGAGATGCAGGAGTTCAAGAGAGTGATGCGGAGGCTCAAGAGAGGGATGCAGAGGCTCAAGAGAGGGATGCAGGGGCTCAAGAGAAGGATGCAGAGGTTCAAGCGAGGGATGCAGAGGCTCAAGAGAGGGACGCAGAGGCTCAAGAGAAGGATGCAGAGGCTCAAGTGAGGGATGCAGAGGCAAATGAGAGGGATGCCGAGGCTCTTGAGAGTGATGCCGAGGCTCATGAGAGGGATGCAGAGGCTTAAGAGAGTGATTCAGAGGGTTACGAGAGTGATGTAGAGGCTTAAGAGAGTGATGCAGAGGCTCAAGAGAGGGATGCAGAGGCTCATGAGAGGGACGCAGAGGCTCAAGAGAAGGATGCAGAGGCTCAAGTGAGGGATGCAGAGGCACAAGAGAGGGATGCAGAGGCACAAGAGAGGGATGCAGAGGATCAAGAGAGTGATGCAGAGGCTCGAGAGAGTGATGCAGAGGATCAAGAGAGGGATTCAGAGGCTCAAGAGAGGGATTCAGAGGCTTAGGAGAGTGATGCAGAGGCTGAAGAGGGTGTTGCAGAGGCTTAAGAGAGGGATACAGAGGCTCAAGAGAGTGATGCAGAGACTCAAGAGAGTTATGCAGAGGCTCAAGAGAGTGATGCAGAGACTAACGAGAGTGATACAGAGGCTCAAGGCAGGGATGCAGAGGCTTAAGAGAGTGATGCAAAGGCAAAAGAGAGGGATGCAGAGGATCATGAGAGGGATGCAGGAGTTCAAGAGAGGGATGCAGAGGTTCAAGAAAGGGATGCAGAGGATTAAGAAAGTGTTGCAGAGGCTCAAAATAGGGATGCAGAGGCTTAAGAGGGTGAAGAAGAGGCTCAAAAGAGTGATGCAGAGGCTCAAGAGAGGGATGCAGGGGCCCAAGAGAGTGATGCAGATGCTCAAGAGAGGAATGCAGAGGATGAAGAGAGTGATGCATAGGCTCGAGAGAGTGATGCAGAGGCTCAAGAGAGGGATTCAGAGGCTCAAGAGAGGGATTCAGAGTCTTAAGAGAGTGATGCAGAGGCTGAAGAGAATGTTGAAGAGGCTCAAGAGAGGGATGCAGAAGCTCAAGAGAGTGACGCAGAGACTCAAGAGAGTTATGCAGAGCCTCAAGAGAATGATGCATAATCTTACAAGAGTGGTGCAGAGGCTCAAGTGAGGGATGTAGAGGCTCTAGAGAGTGATGCGGAAGCTCAAGAGAGTGATACAGAGGCTGAAGAGAGTGTTGCAGAGGCTCAAGAGAGAGATGCAGAGGCTAAAGAGAGTGATGCAGAGGCTTACTAGAGTGATGCAGAGGATCACGAGAGGGATGCAGAGGCTTAGGTGAGTGATGCAGAGGCTGAAGAGTGTTGCAGAGGCTTAAGAGAGGTATGCAGAGGCTCAAGAGAGTGATGCAGAGGCTCGAGAGAGTGATACAGAGGCTCAAGAGAGTGATGCAGAGGTTCAAGAGAGTGATGCAGAGGCTCAAGAGAGTGATGCAGAGGCTCAAGAGAGTGATGCAGAGGCACAAGAGAGGGATGCAGAGTTTTAAGAGAGTGATGCAGAGGCTCAAGAGAGTGATGCAGAGGCTTAGGAGAGGGATGACGAGGCTCAAAAGAGTGATGAAGAGGCTCAAGAGAAGGATGTAGAGGCTCAAGAGAGTGATGCAAAGGCTCAAGAGAGTGATGCAGAGGCCTAGGAGAATGATGCAGAGGCTCATGAGAGGGATCCAGAGGCTGAAGAGAGTGATGCAGAGGCTCAAGAGAGGGATGCAGAGGCTCAAGAGAGTGATGCAGAGGCTCAAGAGAGTGATGCAGAGGCTTAGGAGAGTAATGCAGAGGCTTAAGAGAGGGATGCAGGGGCTCATGAGAGGGATGCAGAGGCTTAAGAGGGTGATGCAAAGGCTCAAGAGAGGGATGCAGAGGTTCAAGAAAGGGATGCAGTGGCTAAAGAGAGTGATGCAGAGGCTTAAGAGGGTGATGCAAAGGCTCTAGAGTGGGATGCAGAGGCTCATGAGAGAGATGCAGGAGTTCAAGAGAGTGATGCGGAGGCTCAAGAGAGGGATGCAGAGGCTCAAGAGAGGGATGCAGGGGCTCAAGAGAGGGATGCAGAGGTTCAAGCGAGGGATGCAGAGGCTCAAGAGAGGGACGCAGAGGCTCAAGAGAAGGATGCAGAGGCTCAAGTGAGGGATGCAGAGGCAAATGAGAGGGATGCAGAGGCTCTTGAGAGTGATGCCGAGGCTCATGAGAGGGATGCAGAGGCTTAAGAGAGTGATTCAGAGGCTTACGAGAGTGATGTAGAGCTTAAGAGAGTGATGCAGAGGCTCAAGAGAGGGATGCAGAGGCTCATGAGAGGGACGCAGAGGCTCAAGAGAAGGATGCAGAGGCTCAAGTGAGGGATGCAGAGGCACAAGAGAGGGATGCAGAGGCACAAGAGAGGGATGCAGAGGATCAAGAGAGTGATGCAGAGGCTCGAGAGAGTGATGCAGAGGATCAAGAGAGGGATTCAGAGGCTCAAGAGAGGGATTCAGAGGCTTAGGAGAGTGATGCAGAGGCTGAAGAGGGTGTTGCAGAGGCTTAAGAGAGGGATACAGAGGCTCAAGAGAGTGATGCAGAGACTCAAGAGAGTTATGCAGAGGCTCAAGAGAGTGATGCAGAGACTAACGAGAGTGATACAGAGGCTCAAGGCAGGGATGCAGAGGCTTAAGAGAGTGATGCAAAGGCAAAAGAGAGGGATGCAGAGGATCATGAGAGGGATGCAGGAGTTCAAGTGAGGGATGCAGAGGCTCAAGAAATGGATGCAGATGATTAAGAAAGTGTTGCAGAGGCTCAAAATAGGGATGCAGAGGCTTAAGAGGGTGAAGAAGAGGCTCAAAAGAGTGATGCAGAGGCTCAAGAGAGGGATGCAGGGGCCCAAGAGAGTGATGCAGATGCTCAAGAGAGGAATGCAGAGGATGAAGAGAGTGATGCATAGGCTCGAGAGAGTGATGCAGAGGCTCAAGAGAGGGATTCAGAGGCTCAAGAGAGGGATTCAGAGGCTTAAGAGAGTGATGCAGAGGCTGAAGAGAATGTTGAAGAGGCTCAAGAGAGGGATGCAGAAGCTCAAGAGAGTGACGCAGAGACTCAAGAGAGTTATGCAGAGCCTCAAGAGAATGATGCATAATCTTACAAGAGTGGTGCAGAGGCTCAAGTGAGGGATGTAGAGGCTCTAGAGAGTGATGCGGAAGCTCAAGAGAGTGATACAGAGGCTGAAGAGAGTGTTGCAGAGGCTCAAGAGAGAGATGCAGAGGCTAAAGAGAGTGATGCAGAGGCTTACTAGAGTGATGCAGAGGATCACGAGAGGGATGCAGAGGCTTAAGTGAGTGATGCAGAGGCTGAAGAGTGTTGCAGAGGCTTAAGAGAGGTATGCAGAGTCTCAAGAGAGTGATGCAGAGGCTCGAGAGAGTGATACAGAGGCTCAAGAGAGTGATGCAGAGGTTCAAGAGAGTGATGCAGAGGCTCAAGAGAGTGATGCAGAGGCTCAAGAGAGTGATGCAGAGGCACAAGAGAGGGATGCAGAGTTTTAAGAGAGTGATGCAGAGGCTCAGGAGAGTGATGCAGAGGCTTAGGAGAGGGATGACGAGGCTCAAAAGAGTGATGAAGAGGCTCAAGAGAAGGATGTAGAGGCTCAAGAGAGTGATGCAAAGGCTCAAGAGAGTGATACAGAGGCCTAGGAGAATGATGCAGAGGCTCATGAGAGGGATCCAGAGGCTGAAGAGAGTGATGCAGAGGCTCAAGAGAGGGATGCAGAGGCTCAAGAGAGTGATGCAGAGGCTCAAGAGAGTGATGCAGAGGCTTAGGAGAGTAATGCAGAGGCTTAAGAGAGGGATGCAGGGGCTCATGAGAGGGATGCAGAGGCTTAGGAGGGTGATGCAAAGGCTCAAGAGAGGGATGCAGAGGTTCAAGAAAGGGATGCAGTGGCTCAAGAGAGGGATGCAGAGGTTCAAGAAAGGGATGCAGTGGCTCAAGAGAGTGATGCAGAGGCTCAAGCGCGGGATGCAGAGGCTCAAGAGAGGGATGCAGGGGCTCAAGAGAGGGAAGCAGAGGTTCAAGCGAGGGATGCAGAGGCTCAAGAAGTGATGCAGAGGCTCAAAGAAGGATGCAGAGGCTTAGAGGTGATAAGAGGCTCAAAAGGGATGCAGAGGCTCAAGAGAGGGATGCAGGGGCCAAGAGAGTGATGCAGATGCTCAAGAGAGGAATGCAGAGATGAAGAGAGTGATGCATAGGCGAGAGAGTGATGCAGAGGTCAAGAGAGGGATCAGAGGCTCAAGAGAGGGATTCAGAGGCTTAAGAGAGTGATGCAGAGGCTAAGAGAATGTTGAAGAGGCTCAGAGAGGGATGCAGAAGCTCAAGAGAGTGACGCAGAGACTCAAGAGAGTATGCAGAGCCTCAAGAGAATGATGCATAATCTTACAAGAGTGTGCAGAGGCTCAAGTGAGGGATGTAGAGGCTTAGAGGAGTGATGCGGAAGCTCAAGAGAGTGATACAGAGGCTTAAGAGAGTGATGCAGAGGCTTAAGAGAGGGATGCAGAGGCTCAAGAGAGTGATGCAGAGGCTCAAGAGAGTGATGCAGAGGCTAAAGTGAGGGATGCAGAGGCTCAAGATAGGGATGCAGAGGCTCAAGAGAGGGATGCAGGGGCTCAAAAGAGGGATGCAGAGGTTCAAGAGAGGATGCAGAGGCTCTTGAGAGTGATGCAGAGGCGCAAGAGAGGAATGCAGAGGCTTAAGAGAGTGATGCAAAGGCTAAGGAGAGGGATTCAGAGGCTCAAGAAGGGATTCAGAGGCTTAAGAGAGTGATGCAGAGGCTGAAGAGAATGTTGAAGAGGCTAAGAGAGGGATGCAGAAGCTCAAGAGAGTGACGCAGAGACTCAAGAGAGTTATGCAGAGCCTCAAGAGAATGATGCATATCTTACAAGAGTGGTGCAGAGGCTCAAGTGAGGGATGTAGAGGCTCTAGAGAGTGATGCGGAAGCTCAAGAGAGTGATACAGAGGCTGAAGAGAGTGTTGCAGAGGCTCAAGAGAGAGATGCAGAGGCTAAAGAGAGTGATACAGAGGCTTACTAGAGTGATGCAGAGGATCACGAGAGGGATGCAGAGGCTTAAGTGA